>NW_015169172.1:3099104-3206164 GCF_001447785.1 Gekko japonicus
ACATCTGCTCCAGCAGAGGGTGCAATGCCAGTGCCAACATATTAGGAAAGTCAGCAGCTGCTTCCTGTGTCTGGGAAGGAGTCATTGGTTGATTATTTCCTGTGAGAGGCTTCTTTTCCTACACCATTCTTCTCCCTCTACCAGACATTGTTTACACAAGGAGAAAGTTTTTAAAGTTAAAATAAAAGTTCTCCAATTTGAAAACGCTTTGGACTATTTTGCACCTTTTGGTCTCGTTTGCTGTCTCTCACGGTCAGTTTCACTTCTTTCCTCCCAGTTTATTGTTCAGGAACCATTTAATTTTGTGTGGGGGGAATCCCCACCTCCTCCCCTGCCCACCGCTTATCTCATGAATTGCTGCCGTTCACCTTAAAGGCTCAGCCGCTTGTAGAGGGGATCGGTTAACTCACAGTTTTATCGCCTTTAAGTTATCGTAGGAGCTCATTTACGCTGGATCACTTATTTGCTTCCTCCAATAGCCAGTTCTAGTCACCATGACGGCTTCGTGGCAGCAAGACCTCTCGGAGTAAGGAGAGCCCCAATTCCTCAGCCATCGCCTCAGAAGGGGCTCTCCGCAGCACTCCAAGCCAGGAGTCCCCTACAAGGACTCTGGGGGGGGCGGACCCATCCGGGACCCCTCCTGTCCGCCATGCCTCGGCGCGTCCCCATCAGAGCTCGATGGGACATGTCGGACCTGTGAGTCGCCAAAACTGGAGGTCAACAGTTTATATTTTTAACTTATTCCTGTTCTACCAAATAGCAAGTACTACTTTAATATCGCTTATTTTAGCTGTTAGATTGCTATGGAGTTCGCATATCAAAACCAGTAGCCATTTAGAACAGATCTAAGCGGATCTAATAAAATAATTGCTAAATCATCAGCATAAGCTTGGATTTTATATTCCTGGCCTTTTATTTTAATTCCATAGATTCGGTTATCATTCCTTATAGCTTCACAGAGGCCTTCAATAGTAAAAATAAATAGAAGTGGCGAAAGAGGGCAACCCTGATGGGTGCCCTTACATATGTCTATATTGGAAGTTATGTCTGCATTTACCACAATTCTAGCATCTTGTTTCTTATAAATAGCCTCTATCATGTTGATAAAAGCTTCTCCACAATCAGTTATTTTAAAGTTTTGAATCATAAAGTCCCAGTTGATATTGTCGAACGCCTTTTCGGCACCTAGAAAGATTATAGCTAATTGTTTATCAAAATTTGCTTCACAATATTCTAAGGCATTCAGGATGATTCTCACATTTTGCCTCAATTGCCGTTTGGGTAAAAACCCAGCCTGGTCTTGATGTATCAGTTGAACAAGTACCCGTCTGTAGCCTCTGTGCAAGAATAGAGCTGTAGATCTTATAATCGACGTTAAGAAGTGAGATAGGGCAATAGTTTGGAATCTCATTTTCATCAGAACCCTTTTTGTGAATCAGCGAGATTAGAGCTGAATAAGGAATTAGAGCTCTCTCTAGTGGTATCTCTGTATTACACTTTATCCTTCACACAGAGTTTGTGAGCACATGTCAACATAGAGAATTACGCTTTGGACACTGAGCGGATTTTGATTAATTCTACTTATAAATTTTCCTTGAACTTTTCCCTTGTGATGGTTTTCTGTATGCCACTTTGATACTGGATGGGAATAACTATATTTTGTATTGAATATCTTATATGGAATATTGGAAATAATTACTACATTATAATAACACTTCTGAGTTATTCACTTTTTATTTTTGCCTTTATTGTAATAGTGCTGTATTTCACAGTGGTTGTTTTTACTGTTGAGGAGCAGGAAGAGGCATGTCTTCATTAATAAGGAAGGATGTTTTGAACACAGACAGCAATGATTTTTCATGGGATGTAGAAAGGGGGAGAGCGACAGCCACATTTTTAAGAAAGAAGGACTACACAGAGACAGCTGTCTTCTGCTTAGGACTGATACACTATCCCATCTTCACTGGCTATAAGCAACCAGAATGGTGCCAAGAACATACCTTGTTAGGGCAACATTCAATTAATTCTGCAACCAGAAGAGCAAAGAGAGCAAACCCCTTGATTCAGACACCAAAAAATAATTCAGAAGATCTAATATTCTTCTCAACCAAAGAAAAACGGAGTAATTAAGACCAGTCATCAAAACTCAGACCCTTCAGTTGCCACTTCAACCCGATGTGGATTTGGAAAACAAATTGCAGAAGAGATCATTAAAAGATGGTATGAAGCCTTGCAATGTAAGTGCATGCCGGTTGAATTTTTAATCTGCTGTATAGTGTGTGTTTAATACTGGAATTTGTTTCATTTTTGCTGTTCCTTTACATTGTAAACAACCTCATGAGTCACTAGTTGAGAGTTGTGATCGATCAAAATCTTATATATATGTTATCTATTATAAATAGAGTTTCTGCATTAAGGCAAATGAATGTTTTTGCTAATTAAAATTTAACTCCCCTGAATTCAACTACGTATTTAAATTATCTGGATTATGGTTTAAAAAAACTAAAAGTGTAAACATTCTGAACTTTAAAAGGAGGCATGATAACACATGGGGGGGAAACAGTTAAGATATAGGCAAATGCAACAAGCAGTTCAAGATATTATATTCCAGTTTTTCCTGTCTCTAGAACACCTCCCAAGGGTGTGCTGGAACTAGAAAGAGCTATTTCCTACAACATGCATGATGACAAAACCAAATCACCAAATAGCAGACACAGAGCTACTTTTTCAGTAGCATGATACACACGTGTAAGTTATGCATGTGCTATACCATTTACCAGAAATTTCCATATTCCAAAAAGATCCACAGATTAACATTCAGGATCTTGCTTTAAGATCTTACCACTGTAACTCGTGCAAGGATGATAGGCAATCCAAAGGCAGAAACCACAATTCCAGTTGTGACGAAATATGCTAGCTCCCTGCAGGCACTGCTTGCAGCATCTGTATCATCACTTAATCGTTTTGCAATGAGGTGAGGTATAGGACATATGGCATAAAATATCAAAACAAATAGAGGCCAATATACACTGTAGAAAAACAAATACAAGGATAAGAGAAAAAATAAGGAAGCTTAAAATAAACCTTATGGACAAGTTTCTTCCTCAGAAATCAAAGTAACTAAATTCTTGACCCCACATAAATGGGAGCAACATGCTATCATAGAAAGCAAATAGGGCCATATATTTTCAAGCCTTCTAGTCCTTCAAGATTCTGTCCCTTCAGCCCAACAGCATTTTCTCTTGCCTTTTCACCCTTTGTTTTCTGCACACTTGAAAATATTATCACTCTCTTGTGTACACATAATTCTTCTTTGATCCTCCTGTCATTTTACCATCTTGTTTCCTTTCTACCTGACAAAGCTAGTTCCCAGTCTCAGAACCCACCTCCTTAATTTTTCACCAAACTACTCTAGCTTCACTTTACAGCTCTTCCAAGCAAACAATACATCTTTCCCATTTCCCCTAGATCTAAATTCCCTTGGCTATTCTGTGGCTGCTATTTACACATCACCCTCATAGGGATATCAATTCAGGGATATCCAATCACCACATCTACCTCAAGCCTAGCATTTTACATTAGTGTTTAAATCAAACTAGATAACAAAGCACTAACACATACTTCAGATTAACATATTCTTACCCATAATTTTCTAGGGCACATGCCAACATAAGAAACGTCAGGCCAATGACTCCCGTGAATGATAAGCCAACCAGGGCTATAAAACCAGAAATAAAAGGTTTTATGTCAGAAGTCTGTTAAATAAATTTATTAAAGCCAAAACAATACATTCTGTACAATTTAAATTCACGAGTTATAAATTAACATAATCCAAGATTCAATTACTGCATGATGAGACTGCACATTATAGGAGGAGCACTTTCTTGTGATTTTCAACAATCATACTTTCTGGTTAGCTGCTTACATTATAAAGACACCCATCCATGCTCATTTTCAGTACTTTTAGTAAACAAAATATTTTATCTAAGGTTAATGTTGCAATCTGCACATAGTAGTAGGAATCAAACTGTGTTAA
This sequence comes from Gekko japonicus, assembly GCF_001447785.1. Classification (NCBI taxonomy): domain Eukaryota; kingdom Metazoa; phylum Chordata; class Lepidosauria; order Squamata; family Gekkonidae; genus Gekko; species Gekko japonicus. Next base: position 3,103,141 of record NW_015169172.1, read on the forward strand.
AATCCATAATTTCCTTAAGGCCTGCGGAATTTGATTAAAAGACCACCAACAAAAGCCCACTTTGGGATCACAGTGGCCTGCAAAGGAGGCCAAGAGCTCCTGTATTTTAACTGTTGTCTAGAAAAGGAAATTTCAGGAAGGGTCCCCACCTCACCCCATATAACCAGCTGCACCTACAGAATTCCCTGTTCTATTCTTCTAAAGAATGGTCATAGCAGGTTCATGCAGAAAATGTAACGTTAAAAATATTCAAAAATAGGTTTTGAACCCAAAAACACTGGTCAGAAGGCATAAAATGAGTGAAACACGAGTGAAACCAAACTCACTTTCCTATAAAAGGAGAAATAAGGCACACATGAGGAACCCAAACCCATCAGGAAAACATAATGGAGCTCCAGGCTAGTAGGCATGGGGAGGACACCCCAAAGACCGTTTATGCACTAAACTGTTTATCCTCCACCTTTCCTCTTAAGTCAAGGCGCCATTACAGCAAAGGGCAGTTCTAGCAACCACCATGCCTCACTTCAGAAGTAGAAAGAGACTCATAGAGGGCGGCCCCTGCCGCTGCGGTACGCTGAGGGGCAGGATGATTTACACGTAAAGGCGCTTTCGTCGGAGCTTCTCCTCCTCGAGTGCTTCAAATGAAACAGCCCCGCAAAAATGTAGAAGAAAACGAGAGTAGCAAAACTCAAGAGTGCAACATTTCTAACCGAGAGGTATTCAGCATCAAGATTCAATGCCAAATACTCAGGAAATGCGGGGACTGCGTGCGTGCGTGCGGGCTGCCGGGCGAGACGTCCGACATTAGCAAAGATCTGCCGAAGTAGGCTCATCTATACATTCTTGCTTGCTTCGAAGAAAACCCCACCGAATACAGTGAAAGTTACGTGTTAGCACAAGATGCCTAGGACTGCACTCTGAACCTAAGGAAGGTTGCCAGGGCAACACCAGGGGACGGAAGAGTGTGGCGGCGGAAGAAAAAAAGCTAGTACCTTTCACCCCCGCCATGTCACAGTCCCTTGTGGGGGGCTATTATCAAGTCTTCGGCTTTTGTCGACTGTATAAAGGCGCTCGCTCGCTTCTTCCGCTTTCCTGTCACGTGACGTTGTCGTGACACTCTCGGCCCTCCCCTCCCGCCACCTCAAGGACACGTGTTTTAAGAAGAGGCGTGTTCTGGGGGCAAGTTAAACGGACGTCCGCTGTCAGCTTAAACAGTAAGAATTTGTTCCAGTATCCGCTCCTCTGGATCGGAGCTCGCTTCCGGTGCATAAATTGTAGTTCTACAAGGCTTATATTTATACCTAAAGTTACATGCAACGGAAATGGAGGAGTGGGGAGATGTTACAGAGGCCAGTTAGAAACAATAAGCAATAAAGGGGGGGGGGGGGGGAGAGAGAGAGAGAGAGAGAGAGAGAGAGAGAGAGAGAGAGAGAGAGAGAGAGTGTGTGTGTGTGTGTGTGTGTGTATGGTAGGATAAACAGAACCAGATCTATCAAAAAAGATGCAGGGTGAGAAGTAATTAGCAGAAATAATTAACATTTCTAAAAGGGTAGGTCATGGATAGCTGTTGGCACCTACAGTGACTTATAAAACCCAAGTTCCTGTTCAAACCTGGTGGGAGTGAGCATTAATAAGCGTATATATATCAATGTGGCTGGAGTTCATATGTCACAAGTAAGCTAACATACTAATATCAGTCCTATCCAACTAAGATGTTCCACAATGGGACTCCCACCTCTTCCATATAGAGCTCCTGTTAACACCTTTATTAGTGTTTTAACCCTTATGAGATGTCTGCTACTTTTTTACTTTTGAAAGACACATAATTTGAATGGTATGTTTCAATTTTTTCTGATAATTTGCATATACATTGTTAAGGTAGGGTTGCCAAGTCCCCTGGAGGGCAGGGAAACCCCCGCTCGAGAGGCCCATTCCCGGCAGTCCAGATTGGTCTGCTGGGGGGAACCCTGCCCCCAAAGTTCCAGACGTGCCTGGCACAATGACGCCACCTGGAGGTGACATCATCACATCTGGCACATTGCGGGGGGATGCTCTATCATTCGAGGGAAAACTCTATGGTTTTCCCTCGAATGATTGTGGCCCCACTCCCAACATATGCGATGCAATGATGTCACTTCCCCCCACTAAAGCCAAGGTAAGACTTGGCAACCCTATGTTAAGGTGACACCGCAAAACAGCCTTCTCTTTTTAAGGAAGAGCTGTGCCAGATACCTGAATATTGGTCTAAGGGTTGTTTGCATACTGTGTGACTAGCAGCACTTTTAAATATTTGTGTCCTTGCTCATGTATACTGTTTTCATTATTATATTTCTGCAATTCACTCATGGAGACATCTGTTATGTGAATGTGCCTGGCCAAAAACAGCTGGCCACTAAAGTAGTTTACATAGTACAGTCCTAGGCAGAATTACTCCACTGAGCTTAGTGTCTGTATAGTATTGTGCTTTAATCTCTATTCTAAAAATCTAGCTCTTCCAAAGAAAATGGAGCCCTTGCTCATGTATACTGTTTTCATTATTATATTTCTGCAATTTACTCATGGGGACATCTGTTATGTGTGCTTGCATACAGAAAAAACACCTGGCCAAAAACAGCTGGCCACTAAAGTAGTTTACATTGTACAGTCCTAGGCAGAATTACTCCACTTAGCTTAGTGTCTGTATAGTATTGTGCTTTAATCTCTATTCTAAAAATCTAGCTCTTCCAAAGAAAATGGAGCCAGAAATTTGCTGTAAATCCATTATTGCTTAACTCCATTATATAATACTAGGAAAAAGACCCGTTGTGGAAATAAATACAACGGCCTCTAGAAAGAGCCTCTGGGCAGGTGCCCCGGCCTTGGACACTCAGTGTCAATTTGCTGTGGCGACCTCAGGTATAATGACACTGAGTCCACCATTTTCTCCAGAGGAACTGATCTCTGCTACCTTAAAGAACAGTTGTAATTTTGAGTGATCGCCAGCCCTCACCTGGAGATTGGCAACGATGGTTCCCCAGAAGGGAATGGTTGGTTTGGAAGTGGCGTCTGTGGCTTTGTACCTGTCCGAGGTCCCACGCCTCCTGAAACCTCACCCTCTCCAGGCTCCATCCCTCACATCTCCAGGAATTTCCCACCTGGAGTTGGCAATGCTATCTCCTTCCCAGCCAATCATCAACCTACCTTTATTTCCCCCTCACTCTTCAGCTTTCCACCCCCCCACACACCTGCAGCTTCTCCGTGCTCTGAAGTCCTGACTGCTACGTCACATTGGCTGTCATACAGGGGCCACCTCAGCAGCGTATAAGGATACAGAGCCCACCATTTTCTCCAGGGAAACTGATCTCTGTCGTCTGGAAAGCAGTCGTAATTCTGAGTGATCTCCAGCCCTCACCTGGAGATTGGACACATTTTACCTCAGAAGAGCAAACTGTTTAGAATGTTAGAGGCAAAAGCCAATCAAGTCGCATATGCAAACGACCTCTGTGTTCCGAGGCAAAGGCCAATGAGGCTGCATATGCAAATAACCTCTGTGTTCTGACTGGCGAGGTGAGACTCAAGCAATGTAACCAGTGGATAGGGACAGATTCTGAGTGACACACCAGGGCGCCAACCAATTCCAGAGCGTGTGGTATGTTCTAGAGAAGTGCCACCATCATTCGGCTTTTATATATAAGGGAGATGGGGCCTAAACTGGAAAAAAAAAAACCACGTTAAAAAGTGTACATATAATCACAAATGTGCAGAAACAGGTTCAGCACAATCTGATTTTCACAAGTAAGGGTGCATTCCTAAATACAAAGTCGTCTACTGATCTGGCTGGTAATTTACTGTAACCAAACAATGATAATATGTTTTGCTTCTTTGGTATTGCTTTACCTCTGTATAAATTTTTTTAAAAATGATTGAATTCTTTGAACTTTTTAATATGTACAAATATTTTAGACCAGTCACATTTCATTGAGAATACTGTATATTTACAAAAAAAATTACAACAGTTTTTAGTTAAACAGTAAACTTGACAAGTTCTGTAACTATCTGATATGACAACCCCCCATTTGTTTAACTTCCATACTTTTGACATACAGCAGGTCTGTTTCATGCACCATAAAAACACTGCAGTCAGAGGAGGTGTTGGAGTTGGGTAAGTTTTTATAACTTTTTTTACTGAACTAAATGAAGCTTAAATGATGTATTTTAATCAACAATTGAGTTATCCAGGGCCTTTCTTTTGAACAGTGATACAAAGTTAATGCCATTCTTGTAATTTCAAAAATGTATGCTACATGAATTAAATCCATTTGTACACTCATAAGCATAGTTCACACAGTATGTACAGATGTGAATAGAACAGAGGAAAACAAGTCACGGGAACATGAATCACATTCCAATTTTTTTAATAAGACAAGCACATACTTGATCAAAACATTTCATAATATGTTAATAAATAACATCCAGTTTTATAGCTGTTTGAACATCTTAATGCCTTGTATATATAAAAAAGAAGACTTGGTGTTTGTTTCATGTTGGCAGTAAATGGCAATAAATAAAGGATCAGTACAACAAAAAGATGGCATTTTATATAAAAATAAAGGTAGGCTGGTTTACATACTGTATCTGCAGAAATGGGTGCCACTTGAAAATGGTAACAGGAAAAAACAAATAGATTGTCCTTAAAACACCAAATTGACTAAGATCTTCACATCTGCTAGGGATTTCCCCCCTTAATGCATGTGGAAGTTTTTCGGCCTTTCTGCTATCTATCCAAAAAGCAGGTGCAGAGACCATATTTCCCCCTAGTAACTTTTGCAGCATACTGAGCAATAATGCCATGAAGAAATGGAATGTATAATGAGGTCCAGGATCTGATGGTGTCCAGTGCCATCTGACTCTATAAACACAGTGGACCTCTAGAAACTTCACAGTTCTGCATGGGTGTTGCTGCAAGGCAACAGTCGATCAACTGTCCTAAGGGGGCGGGGGGGGGGAATTGAGAGCAGCATAATATTTGACTACCCCATGCCTTGCAGAAGCCAGATTTCATTCAGGAAATACCAGTGCATAAAAGTGCTATTACAAGTTTTTATGCAAAAGGAGAAACATTTCAAAGTTTTACGTAAAAACTAGTTTTGCAGGAAGATATGACAACATTTTTGTTTTATCTTCACAGATACCACCATGTGACCATATGAACATTATTGCTTACTGGGCCAATATACTGTATGTAAATAGGAGTCACTGTTTGCTTACGTTACATCTGGCAAAACTGCATGAGCAATGTGGTAAGTTGCCAACAGAGGCTTAGAATACAAAGCTATGTCACCATCAGCTCATGATCAGCTACTCTCCAGAGCATCTGGGAATAGTTGACTGGATATGAGCAACAACACAATGAATAAAGAAAGGACAACTTAAACTCATAACGTCAATAGAAAATGCAAGGCTTCAACTTTTGGTTTTGATACAAGGGTTTAAGACATTCCTTTTTAATCATGCCTTGCAAAGGCTGTTTAAACTCATCCTCACTGTTCATAAATGCTCAGCTCAGCGCTTCCTTGACTTGGACATTATCTTCAATGTGTCACAGAATTATTAAATCATTTAAAGACACTTTCCCAAGACCTATGGTTATGTTTGTCTGAAACCTGAAATACAGTACTATGCTTAAGGCAGCAAGTTGCCAGACATGTAATCAGTTGCCTAACTGTCAGATTCAGAAATATAGTACAAGAAATAACTGAAATGCCAAATTAAGAGTAACAACATAAAGCATGTAAGTTTTGAGAAAGTCTGTCCGGAATCAGATTTTCAGGTTTGAGTCACACCTTTACTGATAAAAATTTCAGTTTCTTAACTGGGGAGGAAATCTGTTTCATCTCCTAGTTCCAAAACTAACAATCCAAGTTTTCTAGTATGCATTCTTACCTACCCTGTTTAAACCCGAAAGAACACTGTGAGATTCCTAGAATTCCCCTCTTTGCATTTGTAACTCATGGCATATGTAAGGAGCACCCTCTATATTTTTTCCTCTCTTCATGATGATGATTTTAGTATCAGGGCTAGTATTATTTTTTCCAAATTTCCAGCCAGATATTCAGTTCAGCTGTGAAAATCTTGTGGTAAGAAACTATACGAGCACTAGCACAGATCTACAGCAATGTCTGAGGAAGTCTGCTAATACAAGGGCTTTTGGCCTTGGTTTTCAAATTCTGACCAGGCATCATTGAGCTCCATAAAAATCATCTTTGCATATTGTTCATATGGCTGCCCTGTAGCCTAGAAGGAAACAGAGTAAGAAAACATCACATATCATATTAGAGGCTGTTCACATGAGCTAATCTTATTGCAATCTTGGGGAAGCAATGTCGATTTAAGGGAATGGATTTATAAAGAAGATGCCCTAATTGACAAATTTTTAAATCAAAATTTGCTCCATGGTACAAAACCATCAAAAAAGATCTTAGAGCGCATTATTTGACAGAAATTACAATTTATAAGCTCAGGGCAGCACTTTCATCATTACGTTTCCAGTCAATGACAACTGAGATGCTGCTCGGACGATTCCAGAAAAAAACTGTAGACCAGCTTATATGTATCCTCGATTGAGGACCTGCCACATTACGTTCTAAATTGTCCCATATACTCGGAACCAAGAGGAAAATTTCTCGCCAACATATTGTCTGGTCTCCACCTTCTTTCTGACTCTGATAAACTAATTTTTATGTTGTCAGATACAGATTCTTTTGTTTCCAACAGGATGGCACTTTTTGCTCTAGCTGCTAGAAAAATAAGAGCAAATGTAGCAATTAGGAAAATAACAACTGATACAGCTGCTGCTAGTTAGTTTTACGTATTTTATTGTTATATTTTAAGTAAACATAATTATAAATGCTTTTAGACACTGAACTGCAGACCGGAAGGTCGGTAGTTTGGCAGTTCGAGACCCGAGTGCCGCATGACGGAGTGAGCTCCTGTCTCTGGCCCCAGCTCCTGCCAACCTAGCAGTTCGAAAGCAAGAAATTGCAAGTAGATAAATAGGTACCGCTTCGGTGGGAAGGTAGCAGCGTTCTGTGCACCTCAATGTCTAGTCATGCTGGCCACATGACCACGGAAATGTCTTTGGACAGCGCTGGCTCTTTGGCTTGGAAACGGAGATGAGCACCGCATCCCTAGAGTCGGGTTCGACTGGCTTTCGAGCAAGGGAAACCTTTACCTTTATTATATTGCTATGTTTTAGTGAGGCTCTTTATTGTTATATCTGTAAGTGTATTTTATCTCTAACGACTCTCGATTGTAAAGGCCTATGGCCATATACAATAAATGTTCTACCTACCTACCTAGATGAGCTAATCAAGTTTGGATTTACTTGAATTTTTCTCGCCCAGGAAAGAGCAGACTGCACCAAAGATCTGAGTTGGCCTTGCAATCCATAAAAATTTACTAGTTGATGAAAACCTTTTCATACTTGCATCGCTACGTGGACTTGTTAACAGTGTGGCAGCAACTCAGTGGCAGCCCACTTGTTGCAAACTTCAGCTGGTGGTATGTATATATCAGAAGCACAAAACAATTAGCTATTTCTAAGTCTGTCATATGCAGTGTTCCCTCTAAGCTGAGTTAGTGTGAGCTAGCTCACAGTTTTTTAGCCTCTGGTTCACACATTGTTGTTTTAGCTCAGGAAGGATGGTTCCAGAACAAACTAATTTATGCAGTAGAATTGGTCGTAGAGGGAGCATTACTTATGTGCGTGTGATTTTTGTTGTGTTTATCCGGGGGAGGGGGCTAGATTTGTCCCTATGTTACAATGATGTAGGCTGTGGACATCCACCAGTAGTCTTCAGCCCATGGTCAGGATCCTCATGAGGGTCACAGAACCCACCTACTGTGTTGTTGCAAGCCGTACAAAGTAATGTTACTAGTAATGCTTTCATTTTAAAAAATTGCTATGAAATTCTTTATTACATTTGCATTACAGCCCTAGGATCAAAATCTTGGGGTCAAAAACGTCAAGTTCATCTTTCACATTTACTAATATTTATTGGAATTTTAACTGGGATAACTATTTTTTAAATATACAAGATGTGCTATTCTGGGACTTTTTGGTCAACCACCTCTGAGTCCTATGTTAGATGTCTCATACATAGAGTTTCCTTCTCTCCCTTCCCAATTTTGTGACCTGTAAGTTGCATTGTACCATAAGGATATAAATAAGGCTATACTAATATTCCCACACAAGATATTGTGGCTGTTTATTACATATTGTTTTTAAATAGTGAGGAGAAGTCATGTGGCTAGATCTAAAAGGAATCTATGGACTAATATAATTGTGAATTAAGTTATTTATCTGCAAATAAGGCTACTTACTTTGTCAGGATGAACAACAAGAACTGCTTTCCGGTAGACCTTCTTCACTTGCTCTGGAGTTACAAGATCTGCCATGCCAACTGGTTTCCATTTTGTTTCACCTTCCCATAGCACTGTGTGCATTGTGGACAACAAGGCTCTTATATTTCTCTCCTTTCCTTCAATCCATTCAAGGATCTGTGTATACATATACAATTCAGAACCAGACAATAGCTATATTAACTAGCAAATGCAAGTGTTGGAAAGGCTTATTGGATGCCTCTCAAGAACTTCTTCCGATATTAAAGGAAGAACAAATATAAACAACTATCTCCAAAAACAAATATATAACATTGCTTCTAGAGGTGGGATTCACACAAAAGATAATGAAGTCACTTCAGAAAGGATGTGGACAGAATGGAGCAGGTGCAGAAGAGAACAATGAGGCCCTACAAAGAAAGGCTGAGGGACTTGGGAATGTTCAGTCTGGAGAAGAGGTTAAGGGGGAACATGATTGCTTACTTTTAAGTATCTGAAAGGCTGTCACTTGGAGGAGGGCAGGGAGTAAGAATAGTTCAGCAGTGGAATCAGCCACCTAATGAGGTGGTGAGCTCCCCCGCTCTGGCAGTTTTCAATCAGCAACTGGACAAACGCTTGTCAAGGATGCTTAAGGCTGATCCTGCATTGAGCAGGGGGTTGGATTAGGTTACCCATATAGCCCCTTCCAACGCTATGATTCAATGATGCTATTTTGTTGGCATCCATAAAGATCTTGAAAAGTATGGAACAGAATAATGTAGTTGAATAACGTAGCCTGTGAAGTATAGTGTTTTAGTATATCAGTTACTTGTGCTCCCAGATTGTTTTCCAGACTCATATCACAATGCTGATTTTGACTTTTTAAAAATTTCAAACATACAGGGGATCCCCCTTTCCTGTTGTTTCATTCCCAAGTACCTGAAGGATTGGGTTGGGCCCAGACGAAATTTTCCATCAGCAGAATGTAACTTTCTTGTCTAACCCCCCCCCCCAGTACAGCCCACTGATATCCATGAAATGCTGTTCCTGAAGGATAGGGGACCCTGAGGAATGATATGAGAGGCTACCTTCAGCTGGAAGGGGCAATTTGCGGTAAGTCTGGATCCGCCCTGGACTGCTTCCTCCATTGTGAAACAGTCCAGGCCTTAAGATCATCAGGAAGAGCCCTGCTGCAGGAACCAGTTGTTCAGAGCTTCAGCTGGTGGGAACTCATGGGAGGCCCTTCTTGGCTGCTGATCCTAAATTATGTAATTTTCTCTCCAAGGAGGTGCATGTGTGCATTTCTCTGAAGACCTTCCAGAAACACATGGGAAACATGGCTATTCTGGAAGGCCGTTGATAGTATACAAGTGTTAAATCCCAGAAGAAATAAAAAATTAGATTCTGTTTTGTTATTGTGTTAAGTATGCTTCTTCATGGTTTGCAGAGACATGAGTGAAGCATTCACAGAGGTAAGATGAACTCCTGTTCATCTGACCCCCTTCCCCACCCTATCTCCATAGTGTGAAATATCTAAAGTTATTTCTCAAGCCAAAAATATAAAGTCCTCAATATATAGTTATCAGATTACAAACACACAGCTTACTTTTAACTTCTCAGGATCCATCTCCTTGGCCATTTCTTCCTTCCTCATTTCTGCTATTGTTCTTGGTCCCTTTCTGTCTTTGTGGGCATTAAAACCTTGACCAGATAAAAGGTCCTCAAAGTCAGAAGTTCCTTTCGGCTTTGAGTCTTAAAGATAATAAAAAGGCGTAAGCAAGTTACTTGGAAAGGTATAAACACCATATTATTTAAAAACCAACTGCCGGAATTTATTATTACATAATAAAAAGCATACAGCTGCCTAAAGTTAATGTTTATCCTAAGGACAGGAAAGTCTTTTATCCCAAATGCTGTAAAAATGCAACATCTGCCTGTGAAGATGTTGAGCAGGGAAGTGTTGTACTACATCTGACGCTGCACATGTTAGATATAGATCTGTCCTTTTAGCATGGGAGTAAAGGATAAAGTAAGCCTGTGTATGTATGAAACATTAGTGATTTTGTTTTCAGTGTACACACTGATTATAGTGGAAGAAAAATACCACCTGCATAATGGTTTGTCCTAAAAGATACTTTGTGAGCAAAGTCCTAGATGGGCATGTGAGCATTAATGGAAGAGTTTTCAGTCAAAATTTTGTTCTCAGAACCACCACACTCTAAATTCTGATTGTAAACAATTGCTGTTCTAGAGCACTGACCTCTTCTCAGAACCTTACTGGCTTCTAGTTTGCCATTCTGCTACCCAACCATGACTTGAAGTTACCTCAGTTCAACTACACCACTGCTTTTGGGATGCAGCAAAGGGAACTGCTGTGCCAAGCAAAAGAGTCTGCTGTTGTTCAGTATGTCTGTCAGAGGTTGCCTATCCATTCTTAACTGTACTCAAGAGTACAAGACTCGCTTCCCGACAAGCAAATTTCAGAAATGTGGGCTCATTTTGAGTTTGACCTTGTTCACCAGTTCAAGCTTGGCAGTATTATATTTAAAAATAATAGGAATGGAATGAACCGAATCTGGTTTGGTTTAGGGTTCGGGGCAGCCCCTGAACTGAGCCAAAAGGCCCCAAACTGAACTGCCGAGTTCAGTTCCCAAGCCATGGCCAGGAGAAGGGGGGGGAGGATCAATGTTCCCTCTAAGCTGCGGAGCCTTGTGAGCAAATATTCTACTTTGTGAGCTACTGGCATTAAAGTTGTGAGCAAGCAATTCGGCTACTGCGTAAATTAGTTTGCTCTGGAGCCATCCTTCCTGAGCGAAGAGAAAAAACTGAGCCGGAGGCTAAAAAACTGTGAGCCAGCTCACACTAACTCAGCTTAGAGGGAACACTGGGGAGGATAGCTCTGGAAGGGTTAAATGGCTGGCAGCCATTTCAGCAATCCGTTTCGCAAGCAAAACCCACTGGTGAAATGGCTGGCAGCCATTTAAACCTAACAGGTCAGCTGAGGACCTGCACCACTCAGCTGTTAGGTTTAAATGGTGCAAACAGCTGAACGGGACAATAGTCCAGTAAATGTTTGGAGAAGGCGCCCTTCCCAAACATCGATTCAGGGGCTCCAAACCAGCCCAAGTTTGTGCTGAATTTTGGCTCTTGAGCTAGTTTATGCCCATCCCTAGAAGACAACAAGAAAAAGCTGGTGTCCTATAATAATTCGCTTCTAAAAATGTGCTAAGTTGGACACACATAAGGCATGATGCAGAAGCCACTAGAGCTGTTTTGAAAGGTGTTGCTGCAAACCTTTTACAGTACAGCTAAACATCATAGGTCATAATAGCTGAGTGAAATGTATTCAGTTTCAAAATACACTTGGACTACTATTTAGAATGTTGGAAAATAAACTATTTAAAAAGACTCTTTTTCTTTCCTACACAAAGTGGTTTCCAGAAATACAGATAATATCATAAACATAAAAAACAAACAAATCCTTACTTTCACACACACAACAAGTTTTATTTAATTAAAAATTCAATTTACCAGAACTTCCTGTTCCCTTGCCACGATCATTTTGGCCACCAGGCATTGCAGAAAAACTCACATTGTAGTTAGGCCTATTTTGGGGAGAGGAATGCGGCATGCTTTGCTGGGGTTTGGATTGTGATTGTGGCCATGAATAACCTGAACCCTGTTGCCAGCTGCCACCTCCCATTGGCTGAGGTGATGGCTTCTGTGGTGAACCCATAGGAGGAAAACCTCCTCCTATTCCTGTTGGTGTGCTGGGTTTGCTGGCAAAGGAAGGACAACCTAAAACAAATAAAATAGGAAATGAGATACTAGATATTGTACTTGGGGTATATAACAGTTTTATCTTTAGTCTTCCATTAATTTCATTTACAATTGTTGGGGGGAATCTTAAAAGTTTTATATAGGGGGCTGGATCCAAACTATGATGATAGTCCCATCAGTGGCATACAACTTTCCTGCCTACCCTCTTCCCATAGTGGGCCATGATCCCCAGGATTTGGCAGAAATTACATCACCGTTTCTGTTAGTGGAAAATTTAGTCTGGATATAACCCAGGGTATCTAAACAATGTTCTGGTGTTCAGAGGTCATGGTTTATGCAAGCACTTCCACACATACAGGGGGTTCCCCCTTTCCTGTGGTTTCAGAACACCAAGTAAGCTTCTGGAGTGGCATCCAAGGTGAAGAGAGCAGCTAAATATCACAAATCAGTAAGTCAGCTGGTTTCGAAACGGAGGCGGTCATATATGATAGTGTGCTGTAATGCACTGCCCACAGCTCAGATGAAGGGTCATTTCCTTAGGAGGCCTCCAGAGCAGCGCGCTTGCATCTGTCCCCTGGTGGTCAACTCATTATCACATGTCTTTTTCTACTGTCCAAAATATGCCACAGCCAGGGAGAAATTCCTTATAAACTGGCTTTTGAAGTGTTTGAACTTTTCAGATGTTCATAAATTAAGATTATTTTTAAGTATTTACAGCAAAACTTGCACAATTGATGTAGCTAAATTCAGCTTTATTATTATTTTCAATTCCTACATGATCCTTAATGTAAAGCCTATGACCATTAAGCCTGAATAAAGTGTTACTTCTAAGTAAGAAGTCAGTGTGTACCAATGTTCCCTCTAAGCTGAGTTAGTGTGAGGCAGCTCACAGTTTTTTAGCCTCCGGCTCACACATTTTTGTCTTAGCTCAGGAAGGAGGGCACGAGAGCAAACTAAACTGTGCAGGAGCCAAATCGCTGGCTCACAACTTTAACGCCAGTTGCTCACAAAGCAGAATTTTTGCTCACAAGACTTTACAGCTTAGAGGGAGCATTGGTGTGTACATGTCAAAGTGTCTTCCATCTGGGTCCTGATCTATTTGAATAAACAGATCCAGACTGACTGAATGCTTACATTCTGATTCTTCAAGCTCTTTAGTCTATGGCCTTTTTAAAAGAAAAAAATAGTTAACAAAAAGTAGTATTTGATTACCTACACACACCATTGTCATTAAGCTAGGGAAACACAGAAAAGGTTAGTTTGTACTAAACTCTTGTACCAGGATATGGCAAATACTAATTTTCTAGAGTTATGTGGACTGGATAAATCTCTGCATTCTCTAAGTACAAATAAAAGACACTGATGCAGCATTCCTTACACTCAGAAGCATCCTATCATAAGGTAGGCCTCCTGATCATGTGTTGTGGGAGAAGAAGGGCCTGGATTCAGTCTCCCAACATCAAACAGGCGACCAGCTCATTTAGGAAAAAGACAGCAGTTAAATTTATGCTCAGGAATGTACAAAGTTTTGGATGAGAGGAATGTAACTGCACGTGCAGGTTGCCCTTTCCAGGTTATAATAAATAGGGTTTATGGAACAAAAATCCTTAGCACACACACACAAAGGTGAGGCAAAAAAAGTGGGGAACAGTGAATCCAGGAGCTTCTTTGTATATCCTGAAATATGTATAGTGTAACACTGCCAATCCTAAGCAGAGCTGCATCTTTGTAAATCCACTGACTCCAGTGGACTTAATGGGTGCAACTCTGTTTAGGATTGCTCTGCTAATCTTGAACAAAATAGAACAATTACCGTGTCAGAACTAGCAATGAATCCAATTACTTATTTATCAAATGGTTGTGTGTGTGTGTTTAATGAATAAACAGTGATCCATGCGACGGTCACCTCAAGCTTAGACTACTGTAACGCTCTCTACATGGGGCTGCCTTTGTCACAAATTCGGAGGCTGCAGCTAGTGCAGAATGCTGCAGCCAGGCTGTTGATGGGTCTCCCTAGACGGGATCACATCCAGCCTGTGCTGAAAGCGCTGCACTGGCTGCCAGTGGCGTACCAGATTCACTTCAAAGTGCTGGTTCTTACCTTTAAAGCCCTATATGGCCAGGGTCCGGCCTACCTAAGGGACCGCCTTTCCCTGCACGTTCCCCCAAGGGCACTACGGTCGGGGACCCAAAATCTCCTGGATATTCCAGGCCCCAGGAACATCAAACTCGCTGCGACCAGGGCCAGGGCATTTTCGGTGACGGCTCCTACCTGGTGGAATGAGCTCCCAGAAGAGATCCGGGCCCTTTGGGACCTTGGGCAGTTCCGCAGGGCCTGTAAAACGGAGCTCTTCCGCCAGGCTTTCGAGTAGGAGCCGCCACCACCATTATTCCATCAACGCTTTTTCCATCACCGCACCCTCACCACCGCTGGTGCGGGTATCATCGGGGGTGCGAGACGTACCTGGCGGATGACAGGGTTGTGGGGACATATGCAGTCATTGTATTGTTATAACATCTGTAGAACACCATCTTGATCTTATGAATGGAGTGAGTAGTAGAGCACCGATATTTTATTAATTGTATTATGTTGTAAATTGTATTGTATTTTTATACTGTTCTTATTGTTTTTATCAGGCATTTTATGCCCTTGTTAGCCGCCCTGAGCCTCCGGGGAGGGCGGGATACAAATCTAAAGAATAAATAAAATAAATAAATAAATCTTGGTGTTTAAATTACAATAATAACAATATATCCTAATTATAACCAATAATAGAAGTAAGTCCATCTTGAAAAAATACAAATACAATGTCCTGCATTTAATCATATTATTATACAGAGGAGGACATGAAACAATGTTAAATAGTCCTTAGTACTCCAAACTTGTTCAAAGAGGCCTCCTTAAATGAATCAAGTCACTGCGGGGGGATGTCTGTTGATCTTCAAGCTTTCAAAGCATCAGCAAAACCAATTCTCTTAGGTGAACTACAGGTCTCCAAGAAATAGATTACAGTTTCACAGGTGTAAACAATGAACATGAAAAAAATCTTTCTTAAAGGGGCCCACATAACAACATGTTCATTGTTTACACTTGTGAAATTGTAATAATTTACTTGGAGATCTGTGGTTTGCCTAAGAGATTTGGATTCATTGCTAGTTCTGACATAGTCATTGTTTTATTCTGTTATATTGTTATTTGCCGTGATCCCAGTTTGTTTACTGCAAATCTTGAAGACATGAGCTAAAGAAGCCATCCAATGTTTATTAGCTTTGTTTTCAATAAGACCATACTTCTCTTTGGTATTGTCTACTTTGTTGCTCAACTGTTTTTATCAAAGAATCCACGTTGATCATATACCATTATTCAACTTGGAAGCCTTATCAACATACCATCACCAAACACATAACTACAATATGAAATTTATATTATTAAATATCGCCCAGGTTGTTTTTGTAGTGTATTGGCCTCTCTGGCTTGTCATACATGGTGGTCTTAGAGCTCAGCCCTTAATTAGGCTGATTAAGTTCCACGCCTTGTTGTTCAGTTTTGCTTTTTTCTTGCCGCGAGTTGCAAGAAACTGGAACTATAACATAATTGTCGTTTTTATCTTCTTGGAGCAGTCTCTCTTTTCAGAGAACTTATTCAGTTTTGCCATTTAAATTTCACTGTACTCTGGAAAGCTGGTTAAGACTTTGCATATTCTAATTCTTTTCCTTCAGTCATGCAAGACTTTCTCTATATTACAGAATAGATAGAGAAATAACCAGAAATAGTGTGATGTGTCATGAGACACACTTTTTTTGTTTTTATCCTGCAGAGCAGCAGCAAGCCAGCAGAGGGAAGCCGGATACCTGATTCTAGAACCGATGTGACATTTAAGCAGATGAAGCAGTAAACAGCAGGGGGAAAATTCAAGCTGTTACAGACATAGTACAAATTAGGAGCCAAGGAAGCCGAAAAGTGGGGGAAGTACTCACTATGCTAACTAAAGTAGCCTTTTGGATATGAACCACATTGTTTGTCTTCAAAACTTTACAGCATTATGCATTATGAAATTGTCCTCTGAGTCTCTGCCAGTCACCGCCTTTTCCTGCTTTCCAGCTTCCTCTCAAGGTGCTTCTGCTCCTACCAACTTCTCCATTGCAGGTCTTCCCACCACCCCTTCATAGTTCTCTGGTGCGTTGCAGCTGATGTTCTGGGCTGTGATGATGATGATGATGATGATGATGCTTCCTAGGATGACTCCCGCCCCTGTGATGTTAAAGGGCGTCACTGGTCCCTGCCACACATAGTGCTGCACAGCGAGGGTCAGTACCACTTCGGAGTGCAAGACAGCACACACCAGGGCTGGGTGGGCTTCCATTGCCACATTGCTGGTGCACAGGAAAGACAGCAAGGTGAGCATGCTGATTGCGATCACATAAGCCCATGTCAGCAAATCCACAGCCATGACCAGTTCTTGTAAGAGGATCAGGGCTGGGAGGTACATCAGACTTCCCACCATGCCAAAGAGGAAGGCTATGGACCCCATCTCGTCTGGGAAGTCCAGGCTTTGGAAAATAATCAGGCCCAAGGTCAGCAACACCCCTCCCATGTACACCAAGATGTAACCAACAGCATTGTGGAGTTGGGTGCTCTGGTTCAGATTCAGCAAGTCTGGGACCACCATTTGGCTCAATTCCACAGGACCTGTAAAAGGGAACTGTATCGCCAAGCCTATGGCGATACAGGAGATTAAAATTATTTATTTTAATTGTACTCTAAATTGTTTATTATATGTTTTATTTTATTTTTATTTTTTATTTTAACATTCAACTTTATATCCCGCTCGAACCCCCTTGTCAGGGGGGTCTCTGAGCGGCTTACAATTCGGTGCTAGTCACCATTTTACTTTCCTGACTAAGGCCACATATTTGTATGGGGTGGGGAGACCTACCGGCACCCCTATGGTGGTGGTTGGTAGTTGGTGGTGTTCTCCTCTTCTTCCTGTCGGCTCAGGCGGTTTCTCAGGCGGGACGCTCTCCTCGGCGCCTGGCAGCAACCTCCCTCTCTCGAGGCGCGCGACTTCCCGCCTCCTTCCGGTTTCAGCTGCGTCCTTTTCCGTCTCCGCTGTACCGGCGCTTGGCGTCATCGCGGCCCTCTCCCGACGGCGGTTACTCGATGTTCCGTCCTCTAGCCACCAGGGATCGCTCCTCTGGTTGCGCCCGCTCGCCGCCGCCACCTCCACGCCATCCAAGCCGGAGCTGATGTCTCGCTGCCGCCGCTGCCATCGCCGTCGCCATCTGTCTTCAACCACCACACAGGCAGGGTGCCCCCCACCCTACTAAGGGTGGGTACCCATTTATCTACTTGCAATTAAGTTGCTTTCGAACCGCTGGGTGGTAATCTGCTCTGAGCCGCACAATCGTGGGGGAGAGCGGAATGGAAATCGAAAGAATAAATAAATAAATAATCTATTTACAAAAAGGGATGAGGTAAATACTAGAGAAAAATATATTCCCAGGCTAATGGGGTTCTTAACAATCTAGGTATGTAAGTATTTATGTGCTGTCAAGTCACGACTGACTATTTGCAATCCCAGCAAGGGGTTTTCAAAGCAAGTGGAAACCAGAGATGGTTTGCCATTCTATCTGTTTAAAGAGTCTTCCTTGGTGGTCTCTTGCTACAACTGGCCTTCTTCCTAGTCTGATATAAGACTATTTTCACACATGAAGTATGAACAGCTCCACTGTGGACCTCCTGATAGCACCTGGTATTTTTGGCCACTGTGTGACAGTGTTGGACTGGATGGGCAATTGGCCTGATCAAACATTGGCTTCTCTTATGTTCTTATGTTCAAAATATATTTTAAAATCTGCACTGACCTGTATACATAAATTAAAAGGAAGACTAGCTCCTTCTACATTAATATGCACACCTGCTCAGGAAAAAAAAAGGCTCTAAGGTGCCTTTATGTTTTTATGGTTTAGGTTCCCAACAGGCCTGGAGAAAAAATGATCTGTCCCTTTCATAGAGTTTTAATGGAGTGTATTTACCAAGTGATGCTATTAGTTGCTGTAGATTTTCCGGATTGTGTGGCTGTGGTCTTGGCATTGTAGAACCTGACATTTCGCCAGTAACTGTGAAGTAACTATGAAGCCTTCAACAACATATTGATGCTATTAATTCCATGCCACACAAAAAAAAGACTGAGCAGCTCACTTCCATTGGGGAGAGAACATTTAAAGGAACAGGACCTTTTTCTACAGGCCCACTGGCAACCCTATTCATAGTTGAATAATGCTCTAGGTTATTGACTATTACTCAAATGAAAATTAGTGCCTTTCTTCAGATCTAGAGCCAGATTCTGCCTCTGGGCAGTCCTTTTAGTAGTAACTGTAAGATTCACAACAGAGAGAAAAAGGGCCCTGAAGAAAAGAGAAAAGGAAATAACTTGTTTCTTCAAGGAATTAATTGATAGTAGAACAATATTTTGTAAACAAGTAATATCTGGTCCATTTCACAAGACACATGTGGAGATATGCCTTTTGGGAGCTTTGAACTGAACAAAACCTTCACCTTTACTTTTAAAAAAGTTTTCTCATTCTTGGCAGAGAACAGGCAGGGGAAAGGAAGTCCATTCAATTGCTCTCCAGCTTTATCTCAGCCACCCTTTAGAAATGCTAATAGCTTTCTGGTGGGAGACAATGGGATGGTCAAACCCTAATCCAATTACAGCTAGAAAGCTATCAAAGTAACATCTAGCAGACAGTAGAGTTTTAGAGAGTGAAGATCCTAGAGAAGTCTTTTCCTGGAGATTTCAGGGAAAGCTTCTTTTACCTGCCCAGGGGGAGGGAAAACTGAGATGATAAAACTCCTTGGCACAGAGAGAAGGTTTTCTTTTGTTCTGATTCCATTGAGGTAGATGGAGCTCTCACCTGGGGCCAGCTGAAGGGAGCCATTGCCATGCAGAAGACTGCAGGCCTGCGCAAAGGCTCCAGGGTAATAGAAACCTTTCAGAACCACTGTAACTCTTATGTTAAAGAGCCTGTCTTAGAATAACATGAGCCAGGGCAGAGTGTAGGTTTGCCAAGTCCCCCGGGAGGCGGGGAAACCTCTGCCACACAGGCCCGTTCCCCGCCACCGGCGGCTCGGGCCCCGGGGGGAACCCCACCCCCAAAGCACGCAACATGCATGCCACCCAGAAGTGATGCGACCACGCCTGGCACACTGGGGGCGGGGCCACGGTCATTCGAGGGAAAACTATGGTTTTCCCTTGGATGGTCGTGGCCCTGCTCCCAGCGTGGTTGCGTCACTTCTGGGTGATGTGGTTGTGGCACGCGCGGGGGATAGAGGAACTGTATGTCTACACTGTTCTTTTGGATCCCTTGCTCAATCTGTTGCATGTGAACATTTTCTTACAACTTTTAATGCTGGTAGCTGTTCTCTGTATCACATAGACCACCATTTCAGACATGCTATTTTAAACCGAACACCAGGAGAAGGGGAGCAGTCAATTGCTCTTCCCCAGTGGTGCACAAGTGCAGTGAGCTGCCCCCATGGTGACCAGATGCTGCGTTGTGGGAAACACAGACATGAGGCGAGGCCTAAGAATGGTAGTGCAGGAAAGGGAAGCTGGGAGCCCTGGCTCTCAGTGGGTAATTCCTATAAAGGTCAGGTGGTGGCAGTGGTTGAACAAAAAGAGGAATAGAAACACCCCTCCAAGGGTTGGGGAAGCCAAGTTAGTAGCATGTGCCAGGCAGAGACTTTGGGCAGCTTTTTGTTGTTCAGTCGCACAGTCGAGTCCATCTCTTCACGACCCCATGGACCAGATCACGCCAGGCCTTCCTGTCTTCCATCGTCCTCTGAAGTTGGCTCAACTTCATGTTCGTTGCATCTATGACACTGTCTAACCATCTTATCCTTTGCCGTCCCTGTCTTCTTTGACCTTCAATCTTTCCCAGCATCAGGGTCTTCTCCAGGGAGTGCTCCCTTCTCATTTGGTGGCCAAAGTATTTGAGCTTCAGTTTCATTATCTGGCCTTCCAGGGAACAGTCAGGGTTGATTTCTTTTAGGATTGACTGATTTGATCTTCTTGCAGTCCAAGGGACTCTCAAGAGTCTTCTCCAGCACCATAGTTCAAAAGAATCTATTCTTCGGCACTCGGCCTTCCTTATAGTCCAACTCTCGCAGCCATACATGACTACTGAAAGACTATTGAAAGAGGTAGTCAATCTTTAAAGGTACAATTGTGGTCTTAGGGTACTGTCTCAGTGATGATCTGGTTCTTATAGATCCACATGGGTCAATGCAGGGGTAATTCATGAGGACAACCAGATGGATTTCACCTAGAGAACTGGTGTTGAGTAGTGATGGGCATGAACTGGGAAAATGTGGTACTTTTACCCTGAGCAAGAGGCTCTTTAGGTCCTCTTCACTTTCTGCCATTGGAGTGGTATCATCTGCATATCTGAGGTTGTTGATCTTTTCCCCAGCAATCTTAATTCCCGCTTATGATTCATTCATGCCAGCATTTCGCATGATGTACTCTGCATATATATTAAATAAGCAAGGTGACAATATACATCCTTGTCGTACTCCTTTTCCTATGCGAAACTAATCAGTTGTTCCATATCCGCTTCTAACTGTTGCTTCTTGACCCTTATACAGGTTTCCCAAGAGACATGTGAGGTGGTCTGGTACTCCCATCTCTTTAAGGACCTGCCATAGTTTGTTGTGATCCACACAGTCAGAGGCTTTAGCATAGTCAATGAAGCAGAAGTAGATGTTTTTCTGGTACTCTCTTGCTTTCTCCATAATCCAGCAAATGTTGGCAATTTGATCTCTAGTTCCTCTACCTCTTTGAAACCCAGCTTGTACTTCTGGCAGTTCTCTATCCACGTACTGTTGAAGCCTAGCTTGTAGGACAGCTACTGGTACCCAGATACCTCAGAGGGCAAGAAGAAGCAGAGTCTGCAGGTTTTACACAGAGGAACAAGGAGTTTAAAATTTTGCTTCCTCTAAAAATTAACATTCATTTTTAAGGGGAAAGAGGATGATGCACCATGCATGGAGACATACACTAAGGGCAGAAACATTCAACAGTTTTAGGCAAGGCATTCCATGTTCAAGCCTTACGGATTCTGTGGTTTGTTTAACTCTTCAACTCTCTGCCCCAGCACCATTCCTCATCATTTCTTCTTGCTCTTTATCATCCCAGACTTTGTCGCAAAAGCCCAAATAGAGTCATTTTAGGCAAATTTGGTCCATAAACAATAATCAAAATAACACAGTAAATGCACGTTTTTCTAAGAGGCTGGTCAACCACTAGGCTGATATTACTTGAGCCTTACCTATCTGGAACAGCCCAAATTCTACATTCACTAGCCTTGAAGTCCTCGCCCATTTTCCTTCCCACACCCTCCCATCCATCTCTGACCAGAGTCTTCCTTCCTTCCATTCATCATTGTTAAATATTTGTAGTGTGGCCATAAGTTCTGGAGAATCATGTGCATGTATGGCAGTATAAATAGATAAATATTGGATTATTTGCATTCATTTGTAGACTATGGAAGCAGGTGAGGAGTTAGTTCGTTGCAACATTGTGCAATTCAGTACTCTTTACGGTTCTGCATGAAATGCATTTCTGATTAGCCAAGTTTTTGGCTACTTGTTCCACTCAGGATCTAGTGAGTATATACAATAAATTTAATCTCACCTGCTAAATTTGCTCCCAGTGCTCCCAAGTCAGCAAAAGGATCAAGAGTTTGTGGTTTGGTTTGATGTGTTGGAGTGCTATGTACTGATCCCGTGGGGCTTGTAGCAGCTGATTTGCTTACCCTACCTAGGCTTCCTAAGGAAAGGGGGGGGAGAGAATTGTTTACAGAAATAAAACTGACATAATTGTTTTTTGCATGCATCAATTCAACATGTACACAAAATAGCTAAAAGTTGTAATTTGGAGAGAAATCACTTGACAATGCTCACACAGGAAATGCTTTTAACAAGGAGTGTTGAACATGTTTCAGTATCCACCCAAGCAATTTTTGGTAAAAAGCACATTGGGATGGTAATCTCTTAGGCTGCTTTATTAGATCTCACAATCAAGAGAACAGACACTAAATGAATCAACTTTGCACATGTTCCACGGAGCAGCCTTCGACAACTGTATAAGTGTAGCTAGCCACACTGGGTTGTGTGCCAATTGAGTAGCAGAGAAACCATTAGATGTACTTAGTCATACTCAAAGAGGTACATGTGTGAGACAGAGTTTTACATTTCGTTAGGATTTTTGCAACATTGCTGAGCAGGGTTTTTCCCCCCTAGATAGTGTTTTGTTTTCAAGGTACAAGCCTCTTGGTGCTTGGTAAAGGTAAAAGTTTCCCTTGCTCGAAAGCCAGTTGAATCTGACTCTAGGGGGCAGTGCTCATCTCCATTTCCAAGTCAAAGAGCCAGTGCTGTCCAAAGATGTTTCCGTGGTCATGTGGCTGGCATGACTAAACACCAAGGCACACAGAACGCTGTTACCTTCCCAACGAAGCGGTACCTATTTATCTACTTGCAGTTTCTTGCTTTTGAACTGCTAGGTTTGTAGGAGCTGGGGCCAGAGATGGGCACTCACTCCATCACACAGCACTCAGGTCTCGAACTGCCAAGCTACCGACCTTCTGGTCTGCAGCTCAGCTTCTTAACCTCAGAGCCACTGCTGCCCCCTCTTGGTGCGTACTTATATTCAATATCTTTAAATGATCAATTTTAGACCATCTTTTGCTGTATGCAGTATTTTTATCACTTTATCACACATGTTCACTATAAAGGAGCCACTTAGACAAATGAAATAAGTCAGTCAGTGTCCAAGGTAATAAGTATATATCCCCATAGCAAAACTGCTTTTGAAAAAGAAAGAGTACAAGATGATAAAAACAGACAAACCTGATTTCCCTGGCCAGTCCCAGTCACTTGAAACATCTGGTTGAATGGAAACAGCTGGTGTACTAGAAGGAGCTAAACAAAAGCCCCTTGCTTATTAACACAAGTTTTTTTCCCCAAAGTGAAAACCATAAACAATTACTAGGAAATAATTTGGGTCTTTAAATGACATCATGGAATTTTTTCCTTTCATTTACTTCATTTTTACCCCACCTTTCTCCAAAACAGGGACCCAAAGCAGCTTACATCATTCTCCTTTCCTCCATTTAATCCTCACCCACAACCCTGTGAAGTAGGCTAGGCTGAGAGTATGTGACCAGCCGAAGGTCACCAGTAAGCTTCCATGGCAGAGTGGGGATTCGGACCTGTTTGTCTCAAGTTCTAAGAAACCATGGTAGAGGTTGGAGAGCTATTTGCTTGCCTCAGCAGAGGCAGGAGTCTCACATGTACAAGAAGTATACGTATTATATTACAATAATTTCCCCTCTGAAACATTGTGTCTCTTGGTTAGACAATTTATACACACTCTTCTCAATAGAAAATATGAATATTCTTGGCCTGTCATCCAGAAAGCAAATATATTGGAGTCATCTGCCAAAATAAGTAAATTTAAATGGATTTTTAAAATGAGGAAATTTTCTTATGCAATATTTGGAGATCTGAAGTGGAATAATCTTTTTAAAGCACATTGAAATTTTATAAGATAAGCACTATAATTTACAATACTGGCCTGCTTCCAGCCATGTAATTTCAAAGACTTAAGGGAACAAGTTTTGGGGAGAGGGTATGTGATTTATGTCAATTCCCCCTCCAAACAATCCATCCCCCACCCCACCCCATTTTGTTCCTGGGAAGGGATCAGCAGAAACTGTTGCATCCTCTTCTAGAAACTGAATAGCCCTCAGGTCTTCAGAATGTGTGGTTGGATATAGATCATTTTGCAGCCCAGTCCTGTGCACATTTACTCAGAAGTGTATGTAGTTAAGTTCACATTTATTGTAAAAGCCTACCATGACAAGGAAAGAGTTAGACAAGACACAGTTGTGTATTCTTACACGTACAATCAGGAAGGCATGGCTTTTGCATCTAACTTCTAAATTCAGGAATTATATTTTACTCCCAAGAACTATTTAAGACATTGTAAGATAAATAGTTTTACCTGGCTTTATAAATTAAATGACTTGCAGAGGTAGCTAGTGAGGATTTATTAACATTTTCTAATAATTCAAGGAAATACTTTAGATCTTGCTTACCCAGGTTAAAAGGATCCCCTTGTACCGTGGGTGAAGGACTTCTGGCTGTTTGAAGAAAAGGGTCAGCAGCAGCATTTGATGAACCAAGGAAAGAGCCTAGAAGATCTGGGGCAGGTTTCTTAGGGCTTCCTCCAAATGGGTCAAAGGCAGCTGCTAAAAGAATAGATTTAAAAAAAACCCCATGTATCCTATTTGTTTTAAATCACAATTGCAGTATTATGCTGCATTCTTTTTCTCTAGACTGATCCTATATTCCTAATATTTTTCTGTCTCTTTGTACATATAACATAGCATAATCAGTTTAAGCAGAATTCACAGTTATCCCAAGTCAAATATTATGGAAGAGACTCATGTACAGGTCTTTTCACATTTTACTTTCATCTTCAGAACGGAAAAGCAGAAGTGGCTGAAAATAGAATGAAAACCTTCTCCAAAGGTTTATAAAATGATGTTTACTGGAAGTTTATAAGATGATGATTACATTCTGACTCATCCACTAGGAGGACCAAACAAAAAACCAACAGAGGAAATACCTCCCTTTCACAGTCACTAGAAAAGCCTGACAATAAAACTCACCGGGGTTATGCAACTATTACTATGTACTGCCAGAGTTACACTATTCTAAGCCCATTGAAGTCAATGGGCTTAGAAGAGAATACCTCTGCTTAGGATGGCACTGACAGATACTAAAAAATCTCCCTTGTACTTACATTAGTAGTTTTTGTTTCTTTTTATGAGCACCTTCCTTATTTATTCAGTTTTCTTCATTGGTTATGTACATAAATTGCATTAGTTCAATAACCTCAAGAATTTCCTTCAATTAGTTATTTCTTTTTTTGACACTAACTAAAATTTTTAGAAGACAACAAACAGCCTAGTTGTGAAGAAGCTAGAAGACGAGGGAGAAATCAAAAGACAGAGGCCAAGGCTGTAACCCTATGCACACTCACCTGGGAGGAAGCCCCACTGAAGGACTTACTTCTAAGTAATCTGCATAGGATTGCCCTGCAAAAAAGGCACTGCCCGATCTCTGCAAAGGGGACCCCAGACCATTGGCTAAGGTGTAGTGGCATCATGTTCAAATACTCCTATCATCTGAGGGTGCACATGTCAGTAATACTGATTCATCACAACTTTAATGAAGAGTCAGTTTGGTTAAGGGAAAAGCATCAGACAGGCCAAAGGACAGGAAGGGCACTCTGCTATAGACAGGAATACTGAGTAGACCCTAAAAAGTAGGGACATTGACAGCATGCACTGGTGGCAGTTTTAACATGCACTGGCCCCTCAGCAATGTGGCGAAAAGGACATTGATGTGGTATATGATTACAACAGCCAGAATGACGTATGCTCAATGTTGGAAACAAGATAAAATACCTAATGTTGGAGACTGGATTAAGAAACTACTTTTTATGGTTGAAATGGACAAATTGACGAGGAAATTAAATAATTTAGAAGCAGAAGACTTCTTTGAAGATTGGAAAGACTTGAAGGACTATTTAGAAAAGAATTGGGATGTAAAAGACGGTTTATTTAGCTTTGATAATTATTGACGTTGTTAGTTAGTAAAAAATAGAACGGAATGTATTACCTAAAAGAAAAGCATAAGTTACCTGTGGTCGGATAGTAAGGGAGGTGGAGAAAAAAGAACTAAGAATTGAGCAGGAGGTTGGAGCACTGTGGGAAGCCGAATGGGGGGGGGAGGGTAGGATGGTATAATGATTAATGTTATGAATTATATTGGACTTTTATTATCATATTCTAATAAAAAAAATTTCAAAAAAAATAAATAAGGATTCTTTAACAAAGATTTCAAATTGTTTGAATTGTTTCATACAATATAATTTTTCTGCTTTTGTTCATAATTCATTCACGGAGTGTCTTTATATTTATACAATCTTCAGGTGATGGCTGGAGATCACTCAGAATTAAAACTGCTCCGCAGATGGCAGAGATCAGTTCCACTGGAGAAAATGGCTGCTTTGCTGGGTGTACTCTGTGTCATTATACCCTGCTGAGGTCACTTCCCTCCTGCTTGGGTCCCCACTGCGGAGAAAGACCGTACTTTTCCTAGATAGAGCTGCAAGGCGGTGGGGAGATGGAAAGCTGAAGTCAGAATGGCAGGTTAGCTGGGAAGGAGATACGGTTGCCAACTCTAGTTTGGGGAATTCCTGGAGATTTGAGGGGTGGAGCCTGGAGAGGGTGGGCTTTGTGGAGGGGTGGGACCTCAGACAGGTACAATGCCATAGACTCCACCCTCCAAACCAGCCATTTCTTCCTGGGGAACCATTGTTGCCAATGTCCAGGTGAGGGCTGGAGATCTCCAAATTACAACTGCTCTCCAGATGGCAGAGATCAGTTCCCCTGGAGAAAATGGTGGGCTCTATGTCATTATACCCTGCTGAGGTGGCTCTCCTATGACAGTCAGTGTGATGTAGCAGTTTGCACTTCAGAGCAGGGTCTGCCAGACCCAGGTTCTTCCTGTGGAAGCTGATTGAGTGATTTCAGACCACTCATAGACTTTAGCCTAACCCACCTCACAGGGTTGCTGTGCAAATTAAAAGGGGGAGATGAGAATGATGTGAGCTGCTTTGCTCCCCACTGCAGAGAAAGACTGCACTATTCCTAGGTAGAGGCTGCAGGGAGGGGGGAGGAGATGGAAAGCTGAAGTCAGAGGGACAGATAACGGTACATTGATGGTTGGCTGGGAAGGAGATAGGGTTGCTACCTCCAGGTTGGGAAATTCCAGGGGATTTGAGGGATGGAGCCTGGAGAGGGTGGGGTTTGAGGGGTGGTTCCTCAGACAGGTATGATGCCATAGATTCCACCCTCTAAACCAGCCATTTCCTCCTGGGAACCATTGCTGCCAGTCTCCAGGGGAGGGCTGGAGATTACTCAGAATTGCAACTGCTCTTCAGATAGCAGAGATCAGTTCCTGTGGAGAAAATGGTAAACTCTGTGTCATTATATCCTGCTGAGGTCACCACAGCAAATTGACGCTGATTGCCCAAGGCCAGGGCACCTGCCCAGAACCTCTTTCTAGAGCTCATTGTATTTATTTCCACAATGAGCCTTATTCCTAATAACAAGTAATTAAGATTTAAGAGAGAAAAATATCAGGTACCACAGTTGGAAATTATTACCTTCTCCTATTTTGGGGGACAAAGACGGAGATGCAGAAGTTGCAGGCCGTCGTGGAGTGGAGTGTGCAGACCCAGTCCCACCCATCTGAAAGACATCCTCAACAGCCGACTGACCACCTTGGCTTGCGCCTCCAGAATGACCAGCTCCAAACAGATCATTCAACAAGTCTGAGTTGGAAGGGGGTGCAGTGGGAGCGGCTGGGAAGTTTTTGTTCATAGCGCTACCATCCAAACCCAAAAGGTCAACATCTTCAGGGGGTGGTGGACCTGGTGGCTCTTGTTGCTTTTTGCTGTGCTTTGGTGGCCCATGGGGTTTGTCAGTGCTTGTGTTACTGTGCTGACTGGAGAGGGATAAGAGTTCATCATCGGACTGCTCACTTTCTTCATGCACCAGGGCTGCCCGGTCTTCAGAGCTGGGGTGCGAAGTGCTTCTTTCCAATTTTTGATCTAAGTGGTCAAATTTTAAAATTAGCTAATAATTTCTTTGATCTTCTGACAGTACATAGAGAAGAAAGCAAACCTTTTTTACAAGCCATATGCGGAAGCAACATAAATCAGTAAGAGAAAATACTTGTTTACACTCTAACCAAAAGTACCGGTATTTTTTAACTTGTAACAAAAAATGGAATTCCCAACATATAGAACTGGGGAAACAAAGACTGACATTCAATATTTTTTCCAAAGACTGTTCTTATAAGACTGCAAGAAGGACCAGAACAAAATCTGCCTAGCATCAGAGGTTGGTCAGATCTCACAGAGTTTTTTGGAGTGAAGTGACCATGATAAAAGCCAGGCTTATGCAGGTGCTGGCCAGTTCCTTCCTACAATGAAATGTACAATTTATGTATCTCTGAATAAATCATTGCCATATTCATAGAATGCAGACAAGCAATGACAGAGGTGAGGCATAACAACATTGGGATTTGTCAGTTGTGAAAAATAAGTTACTCAGCATGAAATTCTATGTACCTTGCCAGCTGAGAGATGACAAGAATGCACCTTGTCCAGCAGTCTTTAGGTTATCTTGTGATGCATCTCCAGGACTTCTACCTATAAATTCCAAAGAGTCAAAGCATACTAACAGGTAAGAAAAGATACAAAGAAA
Organism: Gekko japonicus; assembly: GCF_001447785.1. Taxonomy (NCBI): domain Eukaryota; kingdom Metazoa; phylum Chordata; class Lepidosauria; order Squamata; family Gekkonidae; genus Gekko; species Gekko japonicus. The sequence goes on from NW_015169172.1 coordinate 3,131,689, forward strand.
TCATAGTTGATATTGCCATGAAAACCGGAAACTATACAGAAGAACTGCATAACTTTTACCTGCCATGGCAAGGGTATCTTGGTGTTCCTGGTGAGAAGAGAAAAGTAGGCTTGGGTTGATGTCTTTTGTTGTGAAGTTCTCCCATGGAGGAGTTAGGTCAGTCTGTCTATCAGCAGATTCTATTTCTATTTCCACTATCACATGGAACAGCTGGGGATATTTCTCTGGAGAGTCACAGGCATCCAGTTCAGGCCTAAACACCGACAGAAAGTTCTTCAAGTTAAAATTCAGTACACCATTTGATGATGAACTTATGAACTAGCCCATGTGTGTTTAGAAGCCTTCTGCTGACAAATGCTCCAACAATTACTCCAGCTATTCAGAGACTCATCGCAGTAGCCTTGCTGCTGCACCAACTATTCACCCTCTTGACAGTTCCTGGATTCTTCTTCTGGTAGTAGAGCAAAAAAACAAGGCAACTGCTGAGAGAACAGGAAAGGAACTCTTCAACTGGCTGCAGGTTTCTGTATAGAGATCCCGAGGCTTTTGTACACATGGAGGCTGGTTCATAGATTCCTGTGTGAATAAGCCCATATATGCTAGCCATCTGATCCAGAAAGGAGGGGTGCTTGGCTCCTTTACTTGTTCTTCTAGCATTTTGCAAGCACCAGGTGTTGCCTGCCATGGCTACTCTTGCTTACTACTCATTTCTGAAGCAAATCAGCTGAACTTGTGTGAACAGTTCATTTTAGGGCCAAGGGATGTATATGGATATATTAAGCTGCCTTATACCAAGTCACTTCATTGATTAATCTCAGTCAGTATCATCTACCATGACTGGCATCTGCTCTTAGGGAGAGAAATGTCTTCCCCAAGCTCTTCTTCTAGAGATCCTTTAACTCAAGATGCCAAAGACTGAACCTGGGACCATCCTCATAAAAAGCATGTGCTCTACCACTAAACCACTTGCACTTAAACCATCACGTCCCCTCCACTTTGCAATTCAGACTTAACAGAAGCAAATCCGGATGGGAAGAGGAATATTCAGGCATTCCACCCATGGGCTCCCTGTTTAGCTCTAATTTCAACAAGCATTCTATTTGATTACTGACAGGAATCTCCAGTGTTTTGTTTTGTTTTGTTTTGTTTTGGGGTGGGGGGGGGGAGAGAAGCATGCCTAATGTTTTAAAAGCAAGAATTTATTTTAGCATGTTCATTCATTACTTTTTAAAATTTTGTAGCATTGTTAGGTAGTTTTCAAGAAATTCACAACAACCAGTTCTTTGTAGGTTTTTCTTCCTATACCTTCAGAAGAAGCTGTGTAGATTGAACCAAGACCAAAATGCTTCATAACAAGCACAAGAATACCAGTACAATTCTGTATTTGGGGGAGGGTACATTTTCTGCTAATCTGGGTTTAAATACATTTCAGTAACTTCACAATGCAAATATATCCAAAGTATAGCCTGCAGTGATATCTACTGGTATTCTTAGATAAATCGGCCACATCATTCAATGAAGATCTTCAGCTATGGGGAGTAAGTATGTCTTACTCCACTTCATTGTTATGCTCATTTGTAGGACACTTACTTATTAAATTTTAACAGTGTTGTTCCCAGAGATACGAATCCAGTGTGAAATTGAATCTGGAATATTTGTGTGTTTGACATCTGGAAGCAAAAGCAGAATTAGGATTTTTAATAGCTCAGATGTGTAAAGAATTAGCCAGACAGTTTTATTTCACTTTAACTGTGCCTATAGACAAGGGGGCTTAAGTTAATTGTGGCGTCTGGATTTTTTATTTTTGTTTCAATGTTGCCGCACCTTTGAATTGTATTTTTTATCTTTTAAAAATTGTTTCATACCAGCCTCTTTCACCAACCTTGTGATTAAAAAGGCGGGTGGTATAAATGTCTTCAAGTAAATTAAGATAAGTCATGCCTTTATCAGATCATAGAATATTCTTGACCAGAACTGGGACCAGAAAGATTTCTCTGGGGGAAGGCAGGAGAATTTTGCTGATTCCCCTTCCTTCTGTAGACCTCTGACTTCTCCTTCATGCTGTTCCTTTTCTTCAGAAGCAGCATTTCAGAGGGGATTTGGGGCTACAGGGAAGTCCCACCCTGTAGATGGCCAGTCCTTCTATTCACAGAAATAGCTGGTGGATACAAGCCACAGTTTGTCGACGAGTCATGGAGGAAGGTGCGGTGACGTGAGCAACATAGGCGCGGCGGAGCCGGATGTGGACAGCCGGGCCGGGGCTGCTACGGGCCGCGCGTCAGAAGATCGCCGAAGCCGAGAAGACTGGCCTTAAAGAATGGGACGCCGACCCCAGTGGACCGCCGGAGGAAGAGAGCCAGGGAACAACTATCCCACCACTCGGGTGCCGGTAGGCTGCCCCACCCCCTGCAATATATGTGGCCATAGTATAGGAGTAACTTGCACTTGCACCATACCTGTAAACCGCTCTGAGACCTTCGGGTCTGAGCGGTATATAAACCGAATGTTAAATAAATAAATAAATTTGTCATAATCGCATATAACCATGTCAATAATAATAATCAAAAGCTTTTGTACAAATAATCATAATGCAATCAAAAAATTATGAGACTTTCTTCTAGATTTCTCTGTAATCAAGTAAGACTTAGACAGAAATAAATGACAGATCCCACTACCTAGATGTACACAGAATATTGGATCTTTTTCTCTCTCTTATAACATCCACACAAAAATTAAGTTTGGCCATTCAAAGTGATCCTTCCATTTTTTTTCAAAGGGACTGATCACATCTGTATGCTGCCATGTGCAGATGTTCTTTGGATGCCCATTATTGCTGTGGCCCAAATATCTGAACCAGGCTCCAGTCTCAAATGGTACTGAACTAGTTTTGTGAATATTTTTTTCAGCTAACAAGCAAACCTTGCTCCAAACTGGCTCATAACAGGTAATGCTCCTTTATCTAACCAGGAGCTTTCACTAAAAATCATGACTACTACTCTCAAAAGTTTTGTAATAGAGCAGAAAATGTTCCAGCCAGAGAGGTATAGTGGTTAAGAGTGTCAAACTAGTATCTGGCAGACCCAGGTTTGAATTCCCACTTGTATCATGGAAGCTCACTGGGTGACCTTGGGCCAGTCACACTATCTCAGCCTAACCTACCTCACAGGGTTGTTGTGAGGATAACATGGAGGAGAGGAGAAGGCCACTTTGGGTCACCATTAGGAATAAAGGCAGGGTACAAACGGAATTAAATAAATAAATATTGCAGAAAGATTCAACTTCTGATTATGAATGACTAGGGTTGCCAAATATGTTTTGGCCGGGAGCGGGGGGTGACGCGCATGCGTGGTTTCCCCCGGGCCCCGATTCCACGGGAGCGGAAAGCAGGGCTCGAAAGCGGGGGGAAATCCGCCCCCCGGGGGCATTTGGCAGCCCTATGAATGACAGTCTACCCCTTATAATATGAATGCATTTTACACCATCTAACCATTCCATCTAACCATTCCATCCAACCATATTTTACTTATGCATTTCAAAACATAGACCAAGTCGTACTTTAGCTTGAAGCCGTCCCCCAATGGTTGATCGCATGTGGTAAACAGAAATTACTACGTCACCATGGACAGTGATTCCTAGTGGAATTATAATTTTCCCTTCTTGAACACGGTACTCCCTAAATAAAAGTAAAATAAAAAGCCCATGTTACATTTATGGGTAAACTCAACAGATAGTCCACATAGAACAAAAGTGTCATTCTAAAAGTTTCATTCCTTACTTTAGGAACCCACTTAAACACTGATATGCTGATATATTTTACAGTTCTACCTTTCAGGGGAGCTGTTGCAATCCGAAGGTTAACCTAGTCATCACAATATAAATGCAATCTGTACCTTTTCTCAGTTTTAACGTGTTTCAATGACATTTCTCTGCTTAATCCACAAAACTGTTTGACAACTAGGGACTGCATGTCCCACAAAGAGCCCTTTGTTTAGACAATTCTATGGCAGCAATGTATACTCTCATGGCAACACACATCTATTTCACTACACAGAGATCTGATGATACTCACACATTTCATGAGCCATACAGTTTGAACAAAATCTCATACAATCAGTCTAGAATGTATTGTGTTCGAAATAGCCTATAATCAAGATCACACTTGACAGCAAAACTCTGTTTATACAAAATGCTCTAAGCTCAACATAATAGGAACTTACTTCATTCTTTCATAATCTTGAGAAGTTGTGAAGATTCTAGTTTCTCCAATCAGAATATCACAGAAAGGCCGGCAGCCATTTCTTTGCTTGTTGAAACAGGGCACTGGGCTGAGAACCACTGCTTTAATTGTTAGAGGCTTGCAATGAGGCTGAAAGGGCTTGTCTGCTATTAAATCACAAATATATCCTATGTACCTGCAATGAAAAAGAAAATCAGAATGATCTAAAAGACTAAGTTCATATAACTGCCTCCTGCTCTTCCCGCTCCATAACAGATGCATATTTGGAACTTGCTCAATTGTCATAATCAGATGTTCTCAGGAGCAGAAATCCTGCCATCATGGGACAGCAATAATAGACCTTGGAAAATTCTTTGGAAGGTCAAGAGAGAAAATAAGCATAAGCATCTTTCTAGGTCTGCTACACTTTCATTTGAAAGCTACAGAAGTATTTTATTTCTGTCCCCTGATACTAGAATTATCATTAAATCAAGCATCATAGCAACATGTCACATGCAAATATAGTCTATAGTGCAATCCTGAACAGAGTTACACTCTTCTAAGTCCATTAAAGTGTATCATCTTAGAAGGGTGTTAACACAGTTCAAGATTATGCCATAAGAATTAAAACTAATGCTAAAGCTTTTCTACTTGAGATAAAATTTAATCCAGAGATTCTTAGGGTACCTGCAGAAGTCAGTGAGTGAATTCTTATTCCCATTTACTCTGGAGTAGACCCATTTTAATAGGACTAAAGTTGGAACCTCTACTTCCTTTCACTTTTATTCCTATACTCTTACATGTACCTGGCTTCAGAGTGAAAGTTCAGTGAAGCATACTGCTTTCTTCACTCTGTCCTCAAGTATAACTATCAGATTTTTAAATTTGTGTTTTAATGCTTTAAGGCCTTTTTGTGCCACTTTGGAATTGTTGGGGGAGGGGCTTGCTGACTAACACAAAGGCCAGTCAGCATTATGCACAGCCCTGATATGGGTGGTGTGAGGGGGATGAGTGGAATGGTGCCCCATCCTTTTAGTTATCCTGCACATCTTCCCTCAATTATTTATATATCTGAACAACCTGACATATGTTATTACCTTACTTTTGATACTGAAAGGGGTTGGGAAGGGCAGAGTTGGCTAAAATTGGGATCAAAGTAATAAGAAATGGCAATTAGAAGAAGAAATGTGTATGCTATACCTTCTGTGGGATGGCCAAAGTATTATTCCAGGTCGCTTTGAATTTAGCAACTGAAGGGCAGGAACTGGATTAGAGAAGAGATGACAGAAACAGAACATTGCACTGACCAGGACTGCTGATGCTACACGACCATCCTGTCAAACAAAACGCAAGAGCATCCATCAGGAAGAATCTTGCCATCTAATTGGCTTCCCCCCCCCCCCCCCCCGCTTTTTTTTCAGTATGATTTGAGCAAGAAGACAAAAAAGGTTAAACTATTTCTAGGCTCTCTGTATTGATATACATTAAAGTATGATGCTGAAGTGGGGAAGCTTTCCTAGGCAACACCTGAAGCTCTTAGGCGGCTTTCTTCCAAGAAAATATTAACAGAAGAGGACTCGTAAATCAACAGTAAATATCTGGCTGAATGCTGATAGTTTAAACATTCTCTAAAATGTTGAGAGGTAGAAAAGGAAGGTTATTCATTTTTTTTAAAAAAACAGACTCTTGTGGTACTTTAAACTATTTCATGGACCTTTGATCCTCCTATTCATGATATTTTCCTTCAGAATACACACATACACCAATCTAGTGCGAACTCAGTATATTAATTTGACAACATTCATGAAAACTAACGCTAAACTTAGAACCTTTAAGGTGTCCCAAGACTTCTGTTTATTTTTGCTGCAATAGACTAACATGGTCACTTCACTGGAGTTTTCATATGGTAGATTAATGGACCAAGTGCTTCATAAAACCTTCCATAAAATGGCAATTGACTTCAAAGCCCGCTAATGTTCCCAAATACTATACATATCCCCATCTAGCATATAACATACATCTTGCACTTGTCTCTTTTTAGGTTCACTTTGTATGTTTCAACCTCAATAGGAAGGTAATAACTACAAATTCTATGTGCCAGCATTCCACATGGAAGCTGTAACATTTTTAGGACTATTACTCCATAGTCCAGTCCAATCATAAGGAAGAACCCACAACGACAATTGTATCACCTTGGTGACTGTTGGCACCATTGTGGAGACTCTCCAGCTGAGTAGGCAGATTAGGTTTACAAAGCTTATCAGCATTGCAGCTCCAGCATGTAGCACTGCCTCACATGAGCAGTTTTTAAAGTCTTTCCATATGGAGTCTGTAGCCTATGAAGCAGCATTCAGTTTCATTAGCTGTACCTTGAGGTCAGTGAACTGAGTTACGTCATTAAAAGACTAGGCTGCTATTCATCTCTGCTTGCTTTACCCTACTTGCTTTTGACATCAGAGTGTACAGAAGTATGGTTACATCAAGTTATTTACAGAGCTGCAGGATTTAGTTGAATAAAACATCTAAAATCAGTTTTTAAAAAGGTCCTCAAGTGAATCAAGCAGCCCACATTTAATCCAATTATTTACAAAAGTGAATACCTCATTGGAGCTACCTGGGGAGAGTCATTTCTCATTCTCAAAGCAACATGTGCTACCTTCTCCGCAACAACTGTTGGCATGCATATGCACATATCGACCAGAACTCATTTGATTAAGATTACTTTGATCCCCAAATAGTAGGGTTTAAACATTAGTCAGATACCAGTAAGTCAACTGCAGTCCCATTTCACAAGCTCAAGTATCTTCCTTCCCCTTTCTATCACTACCAACACCTCAAGTTGACACGGCACACATCATCATCCAGAGTAAGACTGGAAGATATTATTATTATTGTTATTATTGCTATTGTTATTATTATTGGAATTCCAGAACCCTAACATTTGCAATGTAGATAACATTATTATCACAATAAATAGTAGTAGTGCATAGTCTGAAGAACTGGGTTCTTATTCTTCATATTATTAGTATTGCACATCAATAGATTTTTAGCAACCTTTTCTTCTTTAGGAAGTTGTTTTGGGGGGTTTAAAATTCATGTTTTTAATTCTCTGTTCTTCCAGAGCAATGCTGGGGTCTGGGGGGGGGGGTTGTTTGCCTTTTTTTAACCAGCCATTTATCAAAAATACTTCCTTACTGGGCTGACTTACCATACAGTGGATGACACAAACATTTTTGGGGTTCTGTTGCAACCAGTTGTGCATGTTCTTACACACAGCATAGAGGTTATGGAGGCTTGGTGCTTGTCTAACTGGCCAACTACATTCAGATACCTAAAAATTATAAAGCAAACATAGGTAGATCTGAGATTTCACACAGCATTTCAGTTGTCTTTTTCATGCATTTTTATTTACCGAAGACAGAGGTGCTCCAAATATATTTCCATCCAGACTAGAATGTCTGTTACTGGTCATGGAACCGCTCCTGCTGTTACCATATGGGCTATTCCATATTCTGTGCAAATCTGTCTTCCAGGCCACAATTCAAAGTCTGTTTCGCTGCCACCAGTTGCCATCCTTCAGGCTTTCTTTTTGTTCCCCAGTCTCTTTCTCCCTCTGCCTCTCCCTCCAACTTTCCTTCATTTCTTTTTATTCCCCATTTGTAATTATTTTGTAAAGTCAAGAGACAGGTATTTGGCTCTACCTTCTGCAGAAGCCATTATGGGGTGGCATTCACACTCACACAAATGCCAAAGGTGCCCGCAGATTCAAAAATAGTGTACTGTGCTATCCTAAAACCAGCAGTGACTGTGAATATGACTAATGAACCACAAACTAAATACCCTCTAACTGGTTCTCAAAGCAGTTGACTGGAAACTATTGCTACACAAATCACTACATTTGAAACTGTCTATAACAACAGAATCCTAAGGGAGCGCTCAGGGAGCCAACTGACCTTTGTGTTGGCATATGTCTGAGATACATCAGTGTAAGGAGAGGCCCCCACCGCTGCGCCATCACTCTCAGGAGCTGGCAGAGGCCCACAGTGGCTGCCTGTTGGTGCAACCGAGGCTTAGGCCCCTGTGCCAGCATGATTGTGGGTGGTTATGGGGGCGTGGCCAGAGTTAGTTGGCTCCCTGAGCCCTTTCAGCCTGGAAACGCCCCCTGCCAGAGGCAGAAAATTACACCAATAAAAAACATGGTGTGGTCCAGAGGCACCAATCAGTGCTCCCTGTCCCTACTGCAGCCTTGGAGTAGCTCAGGATGCCTATTACAGGCTTGGCCAATCACCTCCCTCCCCAGGGTGTCCAAACCCCCAAACCCCTCCACACCCTACAAAACCTTCAGCCAGGGCATCTTACAACTCAGTAATTAGGGCATGCAGAGTTCCCTCCTGTGCAGACTTAGAGCAAGCAGCAAGGCACTTTGTTGGTGGGAAAAGCACAGAGAGATCACTTAGCACTACAGGCCGAGCACTCAGTGCTAACTCCCAAGGAGGAGAACAAAGTCCATACTCTGTGGCTGACCTCTCTCATTTCAGAACCCTAGCAGGTAACCCCAGGGCTCTTTTTGTAGAAAAAGCCCAGCAGGAACTCATTAGCATAAATTCATTAGCATAATAGGCCACACCCAACAGCAGAAACTCATTAGCATATTAGGCCACACCCCAACAGTGCAGCTCATCAGCATATTAAGCCACATCCACAAGCGATGGACAACCCAGAAGACTAAAGATGCATCAGAGTTTGTAATTCTCCAATAATTAAATTCTGGAGCAGAAGGCTATGGGATATTATAAATGACAGCTAGAAGGAACTTTAATGACCAGTATGCCAGTTTCTGGGGTCAAAAAACAGGATATGGCTGTCCCCTCCATGATTTGCTGATCAGGTTGCAGAGACAGCTGTCTGTCAACTGGTAAAACTATCAAACTAGAAGAAACCATCAGACACATTAAAATAATCTCCATTATTAGTTTGTAGTATGTAAAGACAAAAGACAAATCTCCAAATTATGCTGATTCCTCCTAGGTGTATTATTAGTTTGTAGTATGTAAAGACAAAAGACAAATCTCCAAATTATGCTGATTCCTCCTAGGTGTATTATACTTATTCATTATACACTATATGATCCTCCCAAAGAGAAATACAGATTTTTTTTAAAAAAATAAAGCAATACCAAAATATTACAAAATCACAGAACCTATCAGGCTATCATTGCGGTTGTTTTCATCAAATATATTTTATCTGTGTACTCTTCTTTACTTTATGAAGATTTGTTTAGCCTTGCTAAAAAAAAGTATATTTTCTCCCATTGAAAGACCCTGAAGGAACAACAATATATGGCCAGAAAAAGAAAATGGTACAGGACCCTTTCACAATTGGCTGCTGCATACATAAAATGATGCTGGGCATACTGTTTTGAGTGGTAGTCCCCTGTATTTAGTATAATAAGGACACTACTGGTCTGGTAGTATATTTGCAGCAGGGACTAGTCAGATCTTTCTGGAAATAGAGCAGAAATGGAATAGCTATTTTTGTTGTTTAATCCTAGTAATCAGTGGGGTAGCTATTTTTGTTGTTTGATCCTAGTAATTCAGTGGTGTAGCATTTCTTCAACAAGAAATTCATATTTTTTTACTTCCGGTTTAATGGCGACCTGCTAGCGGACGCATTCCCCGGACCTCCCGGGGAGGCGATCCGAGCGCCAGCGGGTTCAGAGGGAGGGCGATTGTTCATGCACCCCCTGGAGCCTTGGTGAAAGGCTCCTAGCCATGGGGCTTCTGAGGGGTGGCCTCTTCTCCAGCACGGTGCTGGAGAATTGAGGCACTTCTCCACCCTGACGGTACGGCTGTTGGGCGTCTGAATGGAACTAGAGATGCCGAACGGGACAAGCGTTGGAGATCGGGCATTGCAAACGTACCTGTGGTGAGGTCTCCAGACCACCAATGAACAGTGAGTTGAGTTTAACGCAAACACCAGGATTATAGAAGAAAGCCCCCCGGGATCAGCGAGACTAGCGTGCGGGGGAGGGGCCCCTCCCATACGCATGAGTAAAGCAGCAATCTCCCAAGGGGGGGCAGAACTATAAGCATTAAAATCTGTTTTGAAGAGCACACGAGAGTGTGAATAAGCGCTTGGCCGAATTGCAGAGACTTTAGCAAAACTTTTTAAAAGTAAACAATCCATAAAAGTGGCGCTGAGAAAAGCAGAGAAAGAAAGGCAGGCTAAAATGAAACTGACTGGAAGTATGAGCCCCCGATCGGAGGACATGAGCCCGCAGCCGGAAGATACCACTGAGTTTCCTAAGCTGCTAGCGGACTCTTTGCGCCCTCTACTGGATCATATGACAAATATCAACCAACAGCTGACAACATTACACCAGAACTTTGCAACTCAGCAGCTCCAACTGAATGAAACTACCAAAAAGACGGAACAAACAGCTGAGAAGGTGAAGGAAATGGATGCCAAATCCAAAAAGGTTAATAAAAGGGTGCAGTTACTGGAAAAGAAGCAAATTTCTGACAAATCTCAGCTTATGCAGCTACAAATGGAAAAACCCAACCTAGTTCTCCGGTTCCAAGGTGTCCCTGAGGCTAAAGATGAGAATCTGAAACAACTTTTGAGTGATGCGCTTGCCCCAATTGCAGATTTAAAAGCGGACTATCTTATAAGTGAAATTGATGTGGTTTATAGAGCCTACTCTGTATACATCAAGAAAAATAATCTGCCTGGGGAAATAGTGGTAAGATTCTCGAAGAGACATGTGCGGGATCAAATATTGAAAGCAACATCAGGAGCACCCTTAAAAATTGGAGACGACACCATCAGAATTCTAAAAGATATTCCTTTTGAAATAAGAAAAAAGAGACAGAAATATAAGGACTTGATTATGTTCTTGCAAACAAACAGCATTCCTTACAGATGGTTGATTCCCAAGGGCATCCTTTTCAAATTAAAGGATAAAAAAGAAAAATTGACTCTGTTTCTAAAGCACTTGAGTTTCTGAGACTGCAACTGTGAGATTTGGGAGAGGACGGCAGAGAGGACGAGGACAGTAAATCTAGCGAGGAAGTGGACTCTCCTATTCCTTCTTCCAACGAGGACTCTGCTTCTGAAAAGAGGGTGGCGGCCCCCAAACATGAATATCAATTGAGGATAAGAAAAGATAAAACAAAATAATGGCTGGAGAACTCTGAATTATGCCTTATAAGCTTTTATTATCAATGATGCTCTGGTGACTCTCTTAAAACAGTGTAACTAATTGATATGAAGATTAATATCATACCTTAATTGACCATGTTCAATGTGATTTTAGCATTTTTAGACTAATACTGATATAAGTGGTTGAAATGATCTCCTATACTTGGGGCTTTAGTTATTAGTGGTTTTCTTTCCTTTCTCCTTAGATGTAATTGTCCCCTCCCTTTTTTCATTGTAGTTTGTAGTCTATAGAAAATGCAATAAAAAATCCCCTCCAGGGGGCTAAAAAAAAGGGGGGAAATCATATATTTTTCCTGTAAAGATCTTTTCCTAGGATAGAAAGATCTTTTCCTAGGAACTTGCACAATCCTTTTTTAAGAAACAGGGTGGTCAAGTTGAAAAAAACATTTAGACAAGAGGGACCCAGTGTGAAATCACCCTTCATTCAAAAAATGCACAAAGTGGCTTGGGCCAGTTGCTTTCTCTCAGTCTAGCCAACCTCACAAGGCTGTTGCAAAGCTAAAATGAAGACGTTAAGAACTGTGTGTACTATTCCCACAGACAGAAGGGAAGGATACAATATGCAGACACTTAACATACAAGGGAAGCTGTTTACTGACTCACCGTAAGACAAGCTTCATAGCTTCAATAGTTCAAATTTAGCTCCAAATTAATTCTCTCACCAAGTGCAATGGCATTTTGATTTCCCCCTTTTAAATAAAGAAGAACTAGAACCAAAAACCATCCACTAATCAATGAAAAGGTGGTTGGAGAGAAAAAGGGGGCTTAGCCTCATATTCAAACCCACCCAAAGACTGCAGTAGGGAAGAAAATGTGTTCCAATGCAGGGGGCAGCTCTCTCAAAGCCATGTGCCTCACTTTAGAAGGTGGGCAGACACAAAGAAGGGCCTGAGAAGAAGATTGCCACATCCTTGACCTCTTGCTTTCACAATGGAACACCTTTTTTCATGGCCATGTAACATTCTCCACCTCAGTTTTGAGCTAATACTTAAGAAATTCAATGCACTATATCTTTACAGGAACATAAGAATATAAGAAAAGCCAATACTGGATCAGGCCAATGGTACAACACTGTCACACAGAGTCCAACACTGTCACACAGTGGCCAAGAATACCAGGACCGATTTTAAAAATTCATCATTACTGCATTAATATTTTGGAAGTTTAACTTTTCAAAATGTACCTAGGGAGTAAACCCCAGTGCAAGGATTTCATGATGAGTGGTTGTGGTGACATTGTTCACGGCTCCCTCATTCTTACGTGCAGAATATGAGGGGGAGGGAGAAAGCGTGGGGGGGGTTAAACCTAGGAGGAGAGGCATTCTTTTTTTATTCCTTCCTGGGTAGTTGTTAAACAGGGGTTCCCTTTGGGGGCAAATTCTACTAAAACAGGGAATGTCTAATCTTTGGTGGTTTGGGGAGGGGCCTGGCAGCTGCTCCACAGTACATGGTGAACCAACTTCCCATCTGAGCCCAGCCCAGTGGCCCCCTCTTCTGCTCTGCCACTGGCAGGGGGTGGTGCAGGAGTGCCCTCGGCAATGTGGCTGGGCTGCTGGGAAGGGCGCCCTTTGGTGAGTGAAGGACACCCCCTCCCCTTCTGCCCTTCAGGGATCCTGTGCTCTATGTGGGAATTGAGGCAGCTGTGGATGCCCATGAGGTGGACAGCTCAAACCCCCTCCCCACTGTCAGGTACCTAGATCTGCTGACAGGAGTTGGTTTCTTTAAGGGGGTGGGGAAGGTACTGCTGACAATTAATGGAACTCCTGTGGCCTGCCCCTCTCTGCCCCCTGCCTGAGATGGATGCTGGACTCCACCCCCTTTCCACATGGCCATTCCATTGACCCAAGCAGTGTGTTGCTATGGACTCTACCCTGTTATGCTCAGAAAATACTGCAAACCCACTGAATATGTCTTATCTCCATAGGGTCTGGGCCATTGTAGTTATGTGGCAGCTGGCTGCTGCGGCACAGCTACAACATAAGATTGCTCTGTAAATCTGCATATATTTCAAGTCTACTTGTGGTCCATAAGTTCAGAAATAAGTGCAGGCACCTTAAGTGATACCTTAAAGACCACAGCTCCAATTCTATGAAATGTTAAGCTGCTTGTGCTGCACTGAAATACACAGGATTTAAGCAGCATGATGTATTGCATGAGTTCTTATAAGCAGAGCTTCTTACTTCTCTATACAGGCACTGTAGAATAAATGTTGGTCATTCTTAAACATTGCAGAGAACAGTAGTAATACTACATACAGAATAGATATGACTTCAAGGGCCCATTCAAGTGTGTCTGGTCTAATTTTGTAAAAAATCAGAAGGTATAATGTCCAGATAGACATTGAAACAAGGAGATATTTATATGAAGCTATTGTAAGTCATTAATTGTCTCAAGTTCACATTACGTTTCCGGTCTGTTTGGCTCAATAAAGCACTCTTTCTAGCTAAAACTCAATCCTAAATCCCCAAGGGTATTTCAGAATCTTCATCTTTATGTGCCCACATGAACACTTACTGGAAAGTTGGTAATCTTATTAAATTCAATGGATTTTTCTTCCAACCAAGTGTAGTTACCTTCTTTGGGGGCAGGGACCTATCTATACAACTGTGGGAAAGGTACTGTGTACACAGATTGCACTGCAGTAATAAATGATTTACCCCCATATCAGAATACCTTAGGCTGGAAGCAACATAACTCTTCACTACAATCTCACCTAGGTCTTACCTATAATGCAGGCATCACTAGGTTAGCAGATTTCCATACAACAGCCTTAAGTGTTTGGGGCACAGAAGAGAGACTCTTACTAATGACAGCAACTGCATCCTTGGTAATACCGCTGAGTAGGGCAGGGTTGCCCAGTCAAGGAGGAGTCAGGAAGTGGCAGTAGAAGTGAGCTAAAAAGGGAGGCTTCCATTTTCTCTGCAAGAAAGTTCTCACATTCTAACTTGGTGATGTGGTCAGGAGCGTGCAGTTAAAAAAAATGTGGGTGGCTGGAGCATCCTGAACTTTTAAACAGTCTGATATGTATAGACTCCAGTGAGAGCAAAACAACAATTCTGTTTGTGGAATTGACAGACTACTGTACAAAAAAGGATAAACATCCTAATATCCCCAGATGAGGTGATGGATCAGATATTATAAAAGCAATTTAGCTAGAATACTAGCCTACAATACTGAGCTTATATTGTACATTCTAGCCCTGTTCACGAACTTCAACAGTTTCATTGCATGATATAAACTACTTTACTCGTGTTTTTTGCTATATGCCATATATACACCACACAAAATGAGTCCCAATCAGGGTTCCCTCTAAACTGAGTTAGTGTGAGCTAGCTCAGTTTGTTAGCCTCTGGCTCACACATTTTTGTCTTTGCTCAGGAAGGATGGCTCCAGAGCAAACTAATTTATGCAACAGCCAAATCACTCACTCACAACTTTAACGCCAGTAGCTCACAAAGTAGAATTTTTGCTCACAAGACTCCACTTCATAACAGGAATATTATTGGGATAGACTTATACATCATCATGCTGGCAGAAATCACTTACCCTATTATGAAACCGGGCACTACGGTAAGACTTCGGTGACAAATTGAAAACTGTGTAATGGTCAGGATGTCTTGAGTCCAAGAATGTCCGCACATCCTCAATATGGTTCCTAAATCCCAGTTCAACCCCTTCCTTGAGGTAATGTAGGAAATATCTAGCTCTCCCTTGGTGTAGCTATAAAGATAACAAGAAATACTGGTTATCCTTAAAGAAAAAAATACGATTAAAGTTGCCTCTTAAGAAAATTTAGCAGCATATTCACACAATCTGCTTCCTTCAGTGTGCATAGAATTCCCTACATCTTTGAATTCAGATAATATTTTCTTAGCAGGGGAAACTTCTATGATGTGTACTAATAATGTAGCCTAGAACACTGTCCACTAGGTACCCACAATTTTCTTCCTTTCTGTATTTCACTTCTAATCATGTAGTTGGGCTTCACAGTGTTTTTGCATTGCTCAGTGTAGCCCAGATTTGAGAACATTTCAAGGCAAGAATACAAAACAACATATATTCGGGCTCAGCACAGATCACACACAAGTCTTTGAAGTACCTGAACACTGTATAGTTATCTATAGTCTCAACCTAATTTCTAATATTACAAAGGACACTTAGTAATTACCCACAGCTAGCCGTGTAACATGGCTGCTAGATACTAATACTAGTGACCACTGAAATGACAAAGGAGCCCCTCATTTCAGAATTTATATCCCTAATTTTAAAAAGAGTAGCTGATAGACACCAATTCTTAAAAGTTACAGGCTTAAAGAAAAACACTGATTAAAATATTACTTCATTTCTTGTGTATCATATTTCAAGGTGTTTACACTTAGAGTATTTTGGCCCCTCATTTTAGAGTCTAGATCTTAGGGATATGGCATATCTTTCACCCCATGTTCACACAGGCTGAGTGTGTGGCCAATGTTCCCTGTCTAGTGGGAAACAAGACACATTCCATCTTACAAGACTTTTTTAAAAAATGCATTGTGAAGGACCCAGATGCACACACAGCCTTGTTGGACAAAGGCAACAAGTGATGTCCCAATGTGTCCTACACTACAGGTTACTCAACACAATTTGTCCACTTGTACTCCTGATTCAGCTTCAGCTGTCTCAGGTCCATCCTTGTCCCCAGCAAGCCAGTCTATACAATTTTTAAAATGGCAACATCAATACAATTCATGTGAACATGCAGGTTTACTGCAAGTAATACTGACATAAGGAAAATCATTTTATATACAGGGGAAATTATGCCTTGTGAAGCAAGTCATTCCTCTCCCATCCTTTTTCAAAATGTAATTTGATTTCTTTATAATATTTCTGCACAATTCAATGATGCAGCATTTGATATATGAGCCTCTGATATACATGCATGTACAACACCCCAAATCCAGCCCCTGGCATCCCCAGTTAAAAGGTTCATCAGTAGTAAGGTTGGGAAAGATCTATGCCCAAAATGTGTTGATCAACCTTCATATGTTCCCATGCTTTGTCTTAGTAAATTCAGCTCGAAGTCATGAGACCTTCATGTTATGTTACTAATTTTAGACTAAAAGGTGCTAATAATTAAGTTTCCTTCTTCCTGGAGGCTGGTAAGACCTAATTTCTCCTCAACAAGCATTGCAAAAGTATGGCTTTGGTAGTAGAGGTCACTAGGTGCTTTAATTTTTGCAGTACCTGGCAACAGACTGCATAACTTTAGTAGATGTGTCTTTTAGAGTGTCCTTCAAGTTATCCTTCAAGTTGCTGAAGAGTCTCCCTGCTCCTCCTTTGACCATGTCTAATAGGCCACCCCCATAGCTAGACTCCATGTCAGGGGAGGAGGCACCTTGAAAGAAGAAAACCACACATGAACACACACATATTGCTTTACAAGAAATCAAGACATTTACCATTAAGCACAGTAAACTAACTTTTCAGTTGCCAATTAGAAATAAGGATCCAGAGGTGTAAACTCAAGCTAGCATTAGCCACAATCTCCAGTAATTAGCTGGGTAAGGACTTTTGCTGAATTAGTACTTTTGAAAACTGAAAACTGCAGAAGAGAAACTGAATGAGTTTGTGACAGAGAGCAACAGTAAAAATATGTCCAGAAAGACTGGTGTGTATGTGTGTTTTCTGTTATAGTAAGGTTACGGGGCAAGGTATTGTCATAAACCTGACCTGTAGGGTTGTCAGGTCCCTTCGGTTTGCCGGCAAGGGGATTTGGGGGGCATTTCAGTGGTGGGCGGGGACATCATGCAATGTCCATGACATCATCACATTGGGGATGTCATGTGGCGATGCTCTGCATTTGTGGCAAAACTCCATGGGTTTTTTTGGCCTGAAACAAGAGAGTTTTACCCAAAAAGCAGAGCATCACTGTGCGACATGATGATGGCACTTTTGGGGGGTAGGGCTTCCCTACTAGCTAACTCACCAGCGGCAGGCAGAAGCCCCAAAAATCAGGGTAACCCCCACCCAGACCAGGGGTCTGGCAACCCTACTGCCCTGGGTCTATGTATGCTTACATGTATGTTGCATGTTTATGTGCATGTAAAATGAATTCCTCTTTATTGTGCCACTACCCCAAGTTATGAACCCAGCCTCCCATATTACCAGTGACTTGGGAGACACTGGTAAAGGCTGTCTCTGAGCAAGAATAAAGGGCAGGGTTTCTCAATTACTTCAGCCCTTCTTCTGTGCATGCATGTTTAGGTGTGTTCAAGCATAAGTGAGTGATCTAAGGCATGCAGGAACAAACTGAATCAGTCTGCTCTCTTAAACAGGAAAAGTCTTTATTGCTATAGATTACACAAGGCAGGGAAAATACTATCATGCTTGCTGGTTACAATCTAATGAAAAGAACAGGAAAATATAACAGTGAGATAAACTTAACAATACAGAAGGTTTACTGCCAATATCCCCCCCCCATGTCTGTGGAACAAATGCACATCCTGACCCCACCTGCTCCATGCAGGGTAATAAGATCTCTAGCTTTTGAACAAAGTCTAATGGATGATTCAACCTTTTGACTCTTCCTCCCTTTGTTGGTGGGAAGCCTTTCTCAGTCCAATTTTAGGGAACTTGCCTCACATAGGGAAGTGAACCCCAATCTCTCAGGCTACAGTGCATGTCCCACACCTCTCAATACCCAGATCATGTTTTACAACAGCTATCCATCTTGCCCTCTATTGCAGGCAGGCAGATGGTTATCTCTCAGCAGAAATTCATCTCTGCTCTCTTACTTCTTGGTGCATTTTATAGTTATTTTCCCCAGGAAAATAAACAGCTGTCAGGATTCCAGGAGCTCCCTGATGTGCTTCAAAGCACCTTATAGTGGCACAACCCAACCGAGCACAAAAGATGGCCAGCTACAGGAAACTATATCAAGCAGTAAACTTTCAATAGCAATGAACCAGTTTACATGCTCCTGGTCAGAGTTGGGTACCAAAGGTTAACCCAACAACCAAAGTTTATCATAGGGTCAAACTAGTTAAATGGTGGCCACTGGCCACAGATCTATGATACCTTGTAAGGCAATATTATAGCCATATGGAACACTGATTTGGATTGAAGTCATTTAAGGAGGCACCCCTTTTTTGCCTGTCTTCTTTCTTTAAAGGACAAACAACAAAGGAAACTAATCCATGACTTTGATTTAAAGTATGGAGGGAAGATCTCATCAAGAATCTCCTAATGTCTGGTCTGCTCTGACAGTTTCCCTAATGGAGGATCTGCTATCTAAGTATCTCAGGTTGCAAGCTATGTAAAGGAATGTCACTGTAAATCAGAGCTACATACTATGTATTGAACGGTTCTAAATTGCAAGCAGGCAGCAATTGTTAGCATTTATTGTGGGAGGGGGAATAATCACCTTAATTGCCAGCTATACTGCACAAAAGCAAAAGGTAGAGAGAACACTATTTCTGCCAGCTTCCCTAAGAAATTGGATAAAATCTACTCCTTGTCCTTTTATCCACAGTTTGCTTGACTACATGTGAAAGAAGATGATCTGTGCTCACCCCAAGTATTAGCTGGACCATACTATGTCTTTAAAAAGAAGATTTCTCCAGACAGATCCCCTGGACAGACAAAGCCTGCAGCATCACATCATTTCTGTATTTGAAAAGGTGGGCTGTTTACAGAATCAGTGGTACAAATCTAATAGAATTCATTGTGACATTCACACCCAGAGACATATCCAGTCACTTGGTTCTTTTCCTCTATAACACAGTGGTAGGCCAGCACTTACGGAACATTCTGTATACATTCCCAGCCCCCCCCCCGAAAAACACCTAACATCCTCCGTTATCAGTTAACTAGGAAACACGTTTTTGCTAATATACCACTCTCCAGAAACTATTTTCCAAGCACTAATTTACAGCATTATGCCAGTCCACAAAAGTTGCATTCTGTCTTTCCAAGACAGACAAAGAATGCAAACTGATATGCAAAGTCACCCATGGGCATCAGTAGAGTCCATTTGTACTCTCTCTCTTTCTCACAGACACACACACAGCACCAGTCCACCTCTGTGCTCCTGCCACCAGAACTTTCATTCCAAGGTAGGGCTTTCTCTGCACCTCTCCTACTGGCACCCAGTTCTCTTCCCCCCATCCAGACCCTCATGTATAATTCTGCTCCTGCTTTATGTAGAGATAGCCAGGGATCTGGGGAGAGAACAAACTGGTAAATGCTTGGTAGCTGACCTCGGAATGAACATATGCATCTGGCAGTGAACATAATCCACAGACAGAGGAAAATTTCTACCAATGCCTGTATTTAATGCATTCAACCAACAGAAAGCAGAATGAGACTCCAAAGTGCTTTATAACTAGCTTTACAACTTTTCTGGGTCTCCCCTCAGTGGGTCAGAACTGCTTACCAGAGATGGCATCTGTGAGACTTAATTCTGATGACAACTGCACCGGCTGAAGGATATACTTGTAATTTATTAGAGTTTTAATTGTATTTTTACCAATTCCTTTGTATTTTATATGTTGTATTTTTATTAAATCTGATGTAACCTGCCCTGAGCCTGCCATGAGCCAGTTTGGTGTAGTGGTTAAGTGTGCGGACTCTAATCTGGGAGAACCGGGTTTGATTCCCCACTCCTCCACTTGCACCTGCTCAGGGGTCATTTCGTAGAAAAAGAACTAGGGGAACTCATTAGCACAACTCATTAGCATATGCCACACCCCCTGACATTACCGGAAGTGTGTCATAAGGCCACACCCCCTGACATCACCGGAAATGTGTCATAAGGCCACACACCCCGCCCCCAATGGTCCTGGCCGCCACCACCGGCCTTGCAGCTCCACTGCCGAGCCCCATGAGGGGCCCGGCGGTGGACCTGCAAAGCCGGCGGGAGTGCAAGGAAGCTCCGCGAAGGCCCTCCCTGGCCCCAGGCAGGCAGGGGTGGGGAGAGGCCGCATTCCCCCCCCGAAATGACCTCTGCACCTGCTGATGTGACCTTGGGTCAGTCACAAGCTCTGGCACAGCTGTCCTTGAAAAAGAGCAGTTTGTGTCAGAGTTCTCTCAGCCCCACCCACCTCACAGGGTGTCTGTTGTGGGGAGGGGAAGGGGAAGGGAAAGGAGTTTGTAAGCCGCTCTGAGACTCCAAGTGAAGGATGGGGTATAAATCCAATCTCTTCTCTTCTTCTTCTAAATTGAATAAAATTTAAAAACAATAAAATAAAGAACAAAAAGGTCAAGATCCAAAAAGTCATCTGAGGCACATCCAAAAGCCTGGAGATGCCTATTGGAGACGTCTATAATGATTGTATCCCCCTGGCACAATGCCCTGAACTTTTCTGGTTTTGAGATTGTGTATCTAATGCTGGAAGTCTGAGCCAGGACAGGGATTCTGTTGGTGTACCACCCACTCTGCTGCCCAAACATCACCCTGCCTGAGCTGGTGGAGGGATCTAAGAAGTGGTGCTGAAGACTCCTAAGGCTCATTGTTTCGGGGGACTTCAACATCCTTGTCAGGAGCAGCTCAGGCTTTCATGGTCCCCACAACAACCATGGTATTAACAGGCCCCACACTCTGTTCAGGTCACACTCTTGATCTGGTGTTCTGTTCTGGACAGGAACAAGGTGATCTGAAAGTGAGGGATTGAAGATGGTCCCCTTGTCATGGACAGATCACTACATGCTGGGGTTAGACTTACAGGGATACCAAGGCTCTGCAGGAGTAGGGGGAAATCAGTTAAGATGATCCTCTCCCATGGTTCCATAGCCCATAGGTCCAACTGGTTTTCAGATGGCATTAAGGGGTTTTCAAAAGGGTGCCATTCCTGTCGGTGCCTTGGTTAATTTCTGGAATGAAGAAATGACCCAGGCTATTGACATGCTTGCTCCTAGGTGCCTTTTCTCCAATCTAAGAGCCTGGGCAGCCCCTTGGTCTACTGAGTAGGGATGGGCATATACCAGCTCATGAGCCAAAATTTGGGCTGAACGTGAGCTAGTTCAGAGCTCGGGAACCAATGTTTGGGGAAGGTGCATTTCTCGAACATTTGCCAGACTTTTGGCTGGTTTGGTTTGGCTGTTCAGGGCTTCAGTCTCTCTCCACTAGCTCAGCTGTCTTGGGCTCCCTTGCACAGCCCGTTTAAATGGGTTGCATGAGGGAGCCGGAGACAGCTGGGCCAGCAGCAAGGAGGAGGTGAAATGCCCCCTGGGAGGCACTTCACCCTCGTATTTTTTTGAAAATTTTTATTTTTCCATATCAGCAAACATAAACAAACAAAACAAACAAAACACTTCACTCCCATATTTAACCATCTGGTTTTGCTCCCCCCCCCCCCAAAGTGGCAGGAAGCAAAACTAAAGCGTTAAATGGCTGGCAAAACCAAAACCCTTTGGTTTTGCTCCCTGCTATTTCAAAGGGGGAGGAGCAAAACCAAAGGCTCAACATCTAAGATCATGGCATCCGGCCCCATCACTCCTTGGCAAATAGAAGGGGAAGTCGTGGAAGTAGTGACTGACTTCACGTTCCTGGGATCCCAGATCACCGCAGACTGTGACAGCAGCCATGAAATTAAAAGATGCCTGCTCCTTGGGAGGAAAGTGATGACGAACCTAAACAGCATGATAAAAAGTAGAGACATCACCCTGCCAACAAAAGCCATACATGACTACTGGGAGTACCATTGCGGGTCAAAGCAATGGTATTCCCAGTAGTCATGTATGGCTGCGAGAGATGGACTATAAGGAAGGCCGAGCACCGAAGAATAGATTCTTTTGAACTATGGTGCTGGAGAAGACTCTTGAGAGTCCCTTGGACTGCAAGAAGATCAAATCAGTCAATCCTAAAAGAAATTAACCCTGACTGTTCCCTGGAAGGCCAGATAATGAAACTGAAGCTCAAATACTCTGGCCACCAAATGAGAAGGGAGCACTCACTGGAAAAGACCCTGATGCTGGGAAAGATTGAAGGTCAAAGATGCAACGAACATGAAACTGAGCAAACTTCAGAGGACGGCGGAAGACAGGAGGGCCTGGCGGGATCTTGTCCATGGGGTTGCGAAGAGTCGGACTCGACTGTGTGACTGAACAACAACAACTCCACTCTGGCAGCTGCAGAACAGTAGCAAGCAGCTGAGTCTGGGTGAGTCACCCAGTGGCTGCTGCTTGGCCTGACCCTAATAAGTTCTCTCTCAGATGCTAAAATAGCCCTGGAAAGGCCCTTCTTTTTACTGATAGAAATGAAGGTTTGAAGGCTGGTAATGCTGTCATGGTTTCCTAGCAACATCCACTGAGGGCATTCATTTCTTAAAGGTACAGGTGCTGCTTCTATAATTGGAGGGTTTTTACCCCCAAAAATGTAATTTTGTGTTTAGATTTCAGCTTTTTCTGCATATCTGAGACTTTTCACATGTTTGTAGAAAGATATGTCTTGTCTGTTCATGGTTCCAGTTACTGGATTTAAGTATCCACAATTTTAGCCGTACTGAGAATCAGATATATTTTAAAAAACAAACCACTAGTGCTACTGCAACAAAAGATGTGGGAATGATCTGGTCATGCTATCCAATTCCCTGACACAATGAGGGTTATGAATTGGACCTTTATTCTAAAAAGGCAAAAATAACAAGACAGAACAGACATTGTCTAAGAGATTGATTTGTTTCCACTAATGCAGAGATATCTCTTGGCTCATTCAAAAATAAATACAAAGATAACAAATACTAATTTTCGGACCTGAAGCATTTGAAGATTAAAACATTAAAAACTTCTTGGTTCATTCAGTTTACTTTAATTTTCATTTTCCAAAATATTCTAGAAATCCAAATCTTTCAGAATTGTATTATTTTCCACTGACGTTTTCTGAGTAGAACTTATCAGTCCATTTATAGACAATTTTATATGACGTTAATACTCCAGAATGATCAGAGATACACTTCACCAATGGGAACAAAACACAAGATATTCTATCAGGCAGGAATATTTTTCCAGCTTTACAATATAACATTCAACAGAGTATGAAAAGGGGATATCCTCCAGTTTGTGGGAAGAGGCAATTAAACAATTTGGAACCAGTTTGTATTTGAACCCAAAAAGACTTTTGGCGCTGAAGGTGAACCATTTTGGAGCACAAGGAGCCTCTTTGGAAATAAAACAAACACTATAGATCTCCAGTGCTCCCTTTTATAAAAAAAAGTAATTTATCAAACAAACACTCCAGAACAGGAGTCCCCAACCTTTTTGAGTTTGTAGGCACCTTTGGAATTCTGACACAGGATGGTGGGCACAGTCACAAAATGGCTGCCACAGAAGGCAAAGCCAACCACAAAATGTCAAGGAGCAAGGTTACATATAACTCTAATAGTATCTCTTCAACAGTTCAGGTAGAAGGTATGTTTAATAGGATACCTTTTAATTGGCACAACCAATCAGAATCCCTGCTGGGCATAAGTCCCACCCACTTTCTAAAAGCACTTGGCAGGCAAAGCCTTAGGTAAACATGCAGCTGTATTACTAGAATATCTGAAACAAAATATCCATCTCTCAGTGTGCTTTGTGTGACCTGAAGAGTTTTGTTAGGTTTCTGACAGTACAAACCTACAGAGGGAGTGTGTGTCCCTCCCTGTTGTCTCTCCTAGACATCTTTCAGTACCATTCACTCATGGTATCCTTCTGAAGAGGCCGGCTGAGTTTGGAGTCCTTTGGCAGTTCCACTCTTACTTGACTGGCTAATTCCAGAAGGTGGTGTGGAGGAACTGCTGGTCAAGTCCATGGGGTTTATGCTATAGAGTTCCACAGGGATCCACTGTGGCTTTCTCACATCTACATGAAACCACTGGAAGAGATTGTTCATGAATTTGCTGTACAGTGCTACCAATATGCAGATGACACACAGCTCTATTTCAGCTAATTGGGCAGATGCCTGGGGAAGGTACTAGGATGCATGCAGGCTAATAAACAAACTCATTCCATACAAGATTTAGGTGCTGCAGTTCAATGACAATGCAGACCAAGCTCTGGGGAATCAGCCTGTCCATGAGAGGGCTGCACTCTCCCTGAAGGACTGGATTCATAGCTGGAGAGTGCTGTTGAATCCTGGCTGACAGCTGGAGGCTCAGGTCTCCTATGTGGAACACAACACTTTTTAACAACTTTGGCTGAAATGCCAGTTATGGCCCTTCTTTGAAAAGCATGATTTGGACACAGTGATCCATGCTCTGATCACATCGAGGTTAGGTTACTGAAAGGTGTTTTACAGGGAGCTGCTTTTGGAAACAGAAATTTCAGTTCATCCAAAATGTGAAAGCCATG
This sequence comes from Gekko japonicus, assembly GCF_001447785.1. Classification (NCBI taxonomy): domain Eukaryota; kingdom Metazoa; phylum Chordata; class Lepidosauria; order Squamata; family Gekkonidae; genus Gekko; species Gekko japonicus. Next base: position 3,156,430 of record NW_015169172.1, read on the forward strand.
TTATTGTCAGGGATTGGATACAGTGATTGTATTTGAGAGAGGGAGAGAAAACACCTGGGTATCACTGGAGGTCAGGACAACTAGTGGTACAGGAGCACCAAGGGCTAGTTCTTTGCATTGACATTGCCAAAGGCATAACTGAGCTCTGAGGAATTATTTTAGGTAATCTAACAGAAAACAATAAAGCACAGCATCAGGCATTTAACAATATCTCAATTTTTACATGGGCACTAGATGATCTTAAGTTTGCCAATATAACATTGCACCGAATTTTCTCAACATGCACTTCTAGATTTACTTTTTAAAGCACCAGCTAATATTAAGCCAAGGCTTCTTAAGACAAGTGGCGGACTCCTATAGAACCACAATGCAGCAAGTCTGCAGAAAGGACTCTTTTTCCAGCTTTCCCTTTCACAACCCAAAACACTACTTTTGAAGGTTGGCAGACCCTCAGGAATGGCATAAGATGCTATGTGGAGGCCTGAAGCTAGAAAACAATGTGGACAAAAATCTTCCAACACCACATCACACACACACAAATTCTTGCAACAGTTGTGGAAGAGCCTGGGCAAAAGACAGGGGAGTAGAATTCTGCCAATTTCCCTTCTGCCTGCAGTGCACATACACACCCTTGATCCTCAGGAGCATCTTTTGAGGGCTTACAGCGGGCTGTGGTATGAAGATGGAGGCAGCAAAAAAATCCCTTCCTCAAGCTTGCTTCATTCATGGTTTTACGAAATCCAGCAGAAATACCCACTGAAAGCAAACATCCCTTTAGCGGAAGAGTCACAGTGCTTTATCATTTTATTTGAAGTTTACAATCAAACTAAGGATGTTTTTCTTGTATTGTACCCTGTAGCTATGAACTAAAAAGTGGTATGTTTCACTGAAAGGAGTTTAATTTCACATCTCGAACAATACTATCAATACTCCGTTAAACATAAATTTTACTTTAAGCTGGAAACCTTAATCAGACATACTCAGTTGGGAGCAAGGCTACAATCCCATGACCGCTTCCATGGGAGCAAATCCGATCGAAACCAACAATGTGCATGGGATCAGGCTACAAAACTGACAATATAGTGAGTGTTATAACCAACGCCACCTCCAATCTTTTATTCTTCTAGTCAAATGGATCAGGACCTCATTTAGCAATTACATTAAACTAGTTTACCACAAATTAAAAACATCTGTTTATGTGCATTAGTACCATTTTGCTGGCAAGAGTGGAAATATGTAGTGTTATACCTGTTTATAATTTTATTAATTTCATTTAATGCCTACGTTTCTCACTGAGTCTCAAGGCAACATAGGCACTGAGACTAATGACAAAGAACTGTAGTGAAAAGCATTGTGTATTTTAACTGTTTAGCGGTTACAGCTGAATTGTTAGTTTTTTTCCTCCTTCTACAGAAGATTTATTACCTGCAGTAATAAACCCGTATCTAGAAATATGCATTTGCCTGGAACTAGTATATGGTTTCCATAAAGTTTGTTGAATGACTCATGGCAGTTTTAAAATGAAAATGACTAAATAAATTAAAGCAGAGGTATAAGCATTCCCACGTGATCTGCATGCATTAAAATTTATAGAAGCAACAAATGCTCAACTGGGGGGACAGTTTACTAGTCCTGGAAATGATCCTCCCCTAATTCCTTTTTGAGATGTTCCTGGCATCATACACACTTTCACTTGAGCTCAGATCTGTTGATAGGCCTCAGGTTTGATATATCTTTACAGAATGAAATTCTGTTCCATAATTTTTGCTACTGAGCAAGGACAGGAATTGAATAAACATAGAAATGTGCCAAGTGCTGGACCAGTTAATTCACAACAAAATGCAGCCCCCAAATTAGCTGTATAATATTCACTGAACTTCTATATTCTAGTAAACTTTTCCCTTTGTGCAGTTCCCATATTTTCCCCACCCCCCTACACTCAACTAGTTACTTTGAAGTATATAAAATTATGTAATTATATATTTTTGGATTAACCATATCATATTTCCCAGAGCCCTTCAATACCCACTGTTCATTGGGTAACAGCGAGGCACCTGAAAGATCCCCTAGGTGTTAATATCCACTGGTTCTGTTCCTCTCTGGCAGAGGATCAATAAATGATTCAAGATCCATACCTCATTTCCCCAGGGATTGTGGTAGAGACAAACAGATGGCAGGGAGAGAACTTAAATGCCTTTCCCTAGCATGGGTCCTCAGACACGGCTATCCTAGGCAAAGTTACTTCCATCAAAGTCCATTGAAAGCAGTGGGCTTAGATCAGACTACTGCACAGTCACCTCTGTCTGCTTTGCATTTTTAAAAAATCATCAAACTACATGTAGTTCTAATATTCTAATGCCAGTGTAATATTGTATTTATTTTATTTTACAAAATATGCATCTTGTGTTTTTGCCCTCATAAGGGAGACCAACATGGCTAATGAATTACAAATGAACCTTTTTTAAAAATCACATCTTAAAAAACATTAAAACAATCTGAGCCTGCTTCGGCGGGGAGGGCAGGGTATCAATCAAATAAATAAATAAATCTGAATGATCTCCTAGTATTCCAGTGTGCAGATTACACACACAAACACACACAGTGTGCTACATATATCCAGCAGTGAGCAAGGATTCTGTGCATTCACCTGCTAAGGAAATAGCTATTGGGTAGCTTGCAGGGCTCAGAAGTTAGTGCAAGTTCGGAAAACCTTACCCACTTCCTGGTTGAAAAGTTTGAAAAACACTAACTCTGAGATATATCTGGTAGAGGGAGATCAGAGAACTGATGTCAAGTGCTACCAATATATGCAACCAGACACCCACAGGCCACGGCTGGGTAATTGTCATGGCTGTCTTTTGGGCACCACTGATAAGGGTTTTGCTTCCTCAGTAATTCAATAATCTGGACTCCACATGATGGGGTATATGTGCAAATGGTCTTCCCTTTATGGAGGGAATGTGCAATTGCCTGGGCTGCTCCACTGTCCTGTGTTGCCATGTGCCATCATAAAGTTAAATTAAAATCTAATCTCACATTTTTGAAAGCTATCTATTCATCTTCCCTTTTTTCTTTTATTCACGGGAAGTTTCTCAAACAGAGAGTCATTTAAGGAATAAATATCAGCAACAGGCTCAGGGCCTATAAAACCAATTCCAATGTGAGCTATTACTTTGTCCACTATAATCTCAGTTGCAAATTGATGACCATCTGCACACCAAGATTGTTAATTCTTTTTAGTTTGTGTATAAAATGGGCAGAAACCTGTACAACTAAACATTTTTAAAATTAAAAATACCATTTTACAAAGTCCAAATTAAGTATTTTAGTTATTTCCCTAATTTAAACTGAGCAGGTTAATCAAGAGGCTAACCATATTATGTGCTGCTCTGGGAGTTCATACACAAATTTCTGACTTTCTATAGCTTATTATATTATTCCTCTTCTAAAGCAGGTAAAGTGGATGGAACCCCCATTTGGTCTAGATGCAAATGAAAGCTTTATCCCAGACAAAACACAACACCTTTGAATCCTGCTCTAATCAGTAACAATTAGAAAACACTAGCCTTCTTGAAAATTTTCTTTGTAGCTTTCTTCAAAGGAAGACAAAATCCAAAAAAGGAGATTTGTGACACTTTAAGACTTCCAATTAATCAATGCTACAATAAATCTATTAGCCTGTAGTGGTGGTGGTGGTGGAACAAGTCATGGCCAACAACCTTCAGGTTTTCACGGGAAGAGATGCTCAGAGGTGGTTCAACTGCATAGCAGCCCTGGACTTCCTTGGTGGTCTCCCATCCAAACACTAACCAAGGGCCAACCCTACTTAGCTTCTGAGATCTAACAAGAGAAGGGTCAGATCATATTCGCCTGGAAGGAGATGCAAGACTCCTTTCTGTTTTTGCTGCAACAGCCTTGCACCCCACTGGAATTTCTAAAGAAGACAAGGACTTTTCCCCTTCCTATTACCAGTAGGTAATATATCTATATCAATGAGGCTGCTTAAGCTCAAGAGCCCCATTTTCTCTGCAAGACCCAGACAAAAATGGCTTAGGTCACCAGCTATACACATACACACAAGTAACATGAGATCTAAGCCCCTACTTGTAACAAGTCCAAGACACTTTAATGTTTTTCATTGACAGACAGATGCAGATTGAAAAGCGGTCTGAAGCTTGAGATGACACTATTAATTCAGTGGCATTATATTACAAACAGGATTCCCAAATGCACATTCTAGAGTTAGGATTATTTTGTGCAAAGATATCTGATTCCTTCCCCCCCCCCATGGCCAATAAACCATTTATCATGAGCTGCTCTTTGTTTTGCCTAAAGAAAATGTTTTCACCACAAGGGAAAAACCAACTGAGTACTTGTAACACTGTCATACTCTCCATCTGACAGTTACGCCTTGGGATTCAACTTCTCCACTCACTAGAAGAATATTTTTTAAATGCAGTGACAGCACATCACTTAATGGAGAATGCTTATACATCAAAAAAAGAGAAGCTCTTGAGTGGGAAAAGGAAGCCAACATCAGAAGCACAGCCATTGACAAAACTCATTGGAAACAATGCTAGCATCACTGGCATTGTACAAGCTCATCTTTTTAAAAGAGCATGCCCATATACCACCTTCATAAAATAACAGATAATCCACCAGTAGCGACTTTCTGCCATCCAGGCCAACCTGAAACTAGCCCTCTGAATAAGTGAATGGCCTCTCATTAGCAGTCCTGTGAGCCATCTGGCTCTCCAACTGGATGACGTAGGAAAAAGAAGAAGAGGAGGAGTTTGGATTTATACCCCGCCCTTCACTACCCAAAGGTGTCTCAGAGCGGCTTACAAACTCCTTTCCCTTCCCCTCCCCACAACAGACACCCTGTGAGGTAGGTGGGGCTGAGAGCTCTTAACAGAAACTGCTCTTTTTCAAGAACAGCTCTTATCAGAGCTATGGCTTGGCCAAGGTCATCCAGCCAGGTGCAAGTGGCGGAGTGGGGAATCAAACCCGGTTCTCCCAGATTAGAGTCTGCACACTTAACCACTACACCAAACTGGCAAAACAAAAAGCCAATGCATACAGCATGTCAGTCTAATTCCACTGGTCGTGTTTATCAGGACTCCTGGAATGAAGGGGTGGGGGAGGAAGAGAAAAGTTCCTGTGACACACGCATTACTTCTAGGAATAATTTAAAAAAGCTCTCCAGTGCAACCCCTAAGCAGAGTTACACTCTTCTAAGGTCACTGACTTCAACAGACTTAGAAGAGTATAAATCTGCTTAGGACAACACTGTTAGTCCCTTAGTGCAAATTAAGCAGAGTATTCGAATATCTTCTTTTTATGCACCTTAATATTTCAACTCCAAAGATCCATATAGGCAGAGAAGCAGGTAGGATGCAGGTGCTTTTAAAGATTACAAAGTAACTCTGGGGCCAAAGTCAGACTAATCAGGATAGCTCAGCAGCCTCCATTTACAAGATAACAACAATACTGTCAAGAAATTCCATTTTTCCATACATAGTTTTTACCACTATATGTTTTCCCCCACTGAGAACTCTTTCCAAAGGATTCTAAGGACACTCACTCATAAGACTCCTTGTTCAAGAGCCAGCTACCTTTTGGGAAAACCCTTTTATTGTCCTTCTATGAATTGCCTCAGTATTAACACCAATTTCTGGTGCATCACGAAGAAGATTATCAGCAAGAGCGATAAGGATCCCTCTCCATCTCGCTCCCTTCCGCACAACCTCTGAGAACAATACCCCGGCCTCAGCAGTTCCTCCGTGTCTCTCGTCACCCCTTTCCCCATCAATTAACAGCAAACAGTGACAGCTGGGATAGTTTCCCTCATTAGGCGGCCTTAAGGGCTTGTTAAAATTGCAGCACTTAGGCCGTCTCAGGTTTCTCCTCCTTCGAAACCGGAGGAAGGCCTGGATCATGTCCAGCTCCGTCAGCCTCAGTCCACGCCTGGGCCTGGCGGCTCTTGCTGGGAGAAGAAGGTGGGGCTGTAATGTGATCTCCCATCATCACCCACCGCCTCCCTCGCGCCTCCGCACAGAGTCAAAGAAGTTCAACTCGCTACCTGAGCTGTCCATGGTGCTGCTGCAGTCGAGCGGCTGATGCTGCTGTCGCACTGGGCTCCTCGCTGCCGCCGCCGCCGCCGCGACCACCGCCGGGATCACCCCCTGTTTGCTGATGCTGCTGCCGCCGCCGCCGCCGGTTCCCTCCCGGCTGCCGCAGAAGTCACCGTTGCTGTCCACCAGCTGCAAAGATTCATAGCCATCATTGTTGGTCTTTTTCCGGTAGTTCCCGAGGAGGCTCATGGGCGAGTCAGACAGAAAGAGTCTCCGCTTGACATAAAGAGGGAAGCGGGGAGGAAGAGGAGGGGGAAAGGGAAATCACAAGTGCATAACCTTTCCCGAGAGGCGGAGGCGGCGGCAGCCACACACCCAGAGAGGGGCCACAGCCCCGGCAGGGCCTTCTTTGCTGGCTGGGTGTGCGCGGTGTTCACTCCGCCCCTCTCCTCTCGTCCCCGCCTCTCTGCCTGGCAGCGATTGGAGCAACCTTGGCAAGTCACGCCCCGATCGCGGCTACAGACGGGAGCCGGGTCCTTTCGGCTAGGAGCCCGTGGCTTTCGGGAGACGGTGCCCGGAAGCAAACCAGGAGGCGGCTTGGCTGTGCCTGCCTGGCCGCTTAGCTTTCCAATCCAGCATAGAAAAAAGCGGTGGAGGGGGACAACAGACCATCACCAGGCGGGAAAGAGGCAATTAAATGGGAATGCAATCAGAAGACTTTTTCTTCTTCTTCCAACATAACTAATCCTATTGAAGACTAGTTTTGAAAGGACGTGGTTTTTGTGCTTCAAATTCCAGAGCCCAGCAGAGGAAATGCAGCATTGATAGCATCCTGCATCATAGTGTTTTCAATAGATTGGAAGTTAGTCAGTGTAACAGCAAACATCATATTAATACAAAAGCTGAACTTTGCCTATATCCCATCACATACACAGGTTTCCATCCCCCATTCCAGAGCACATCTTGCCAATGAATCTCCCCAGGGTTTTGGTTGGTTTAGTTCTTCACTAATTTAGGAAAGGCCATTTTTTTTTTACACAAAAGGAGAGAATGGAAGGCGGAAACCTTTATGCCACACTTCAGATTTCTAACCAGGAAACTGACATTCAAATCAAGAGCAAAGTTGATCGGGATGCCCCAACCAGATTCATAGAATAGGATTGTAAAGCAACAGAATCAGGGAAGCACTGGGTTTGTGTCTGTGTAAATTCAGATGTAATCCAGACAAGGATGTTGTTAGTCCAGGAAACAGGAGGACAAAGGACTACACCAAAAGCCTGTTCTGAATGGAATTGCAGCTCAGATTCCAAGTTGCTCCTGGAGGTCCAGATATTGGTGGTAGCTGAATGTCTAAGAACAATCTCTTGGGAGTAAACTACATTACATACAATGGGACTTGGGAGTAAACCTGTTTAAGAGCCAAACTAGATATGACAACATCCACAGGTCTGACCCAAAGGCACTGCTGCCATTTTAAAGTGATTTATAAAGTTAGTGAGGCCATACCATAGAGCTCTTCCGCCAGGCTTTCGAGTAGGAGCCACCGCCACCATCATTACGCCACCATTGTTATGTCACCATCATGACCATCATTCCATCTACGCCCCCCTCTTCCCGCAAATTGACCATCTTCAGAGTGGGTACTATTGGAGGGCACGAGACGTTCCTAGCAGAGGACGATGCTGTAGGGATGTATACTGTCGCTGTTATATATTATTATTATTACTGCTGTTTGTTGCTTCTAGTATAAATAATCATAGAACCCCATCTTGAATTTTATAATTAAATATTTTGGAGCACCGTAAAGAAATTTTTAGCGAACTGTATTTATTGTATTTTATATTTTCTGTATTGTTTTGTGTTTTAACTTGGGCATTCATGCCCCTTGTGAGCTGCCCTGAGCCTTCAGGGAGGGCGGGATATAAATCCAAAGATAAATAAATAGAGGGATGAGATGTCCTTGTGTCCTGTCCCCCCCGCGCACGTGCTTTTCAAAGACTGACACAGCTGTGGGCAGGTGCAGCTATTCCAGCATTTGAAAAGGCGCAGGAGAAGGACAAGAGTGCCTCAACCCACCAAGCTGCAGGCCCAATGATGACCAGGCCCTAGTAGCATTTTAAAATCACTTTAAAATGGTGTTGGCATCCATGGGTCAGACCTGTGGACACCCTAACATCTACTTTGGCACTTTGACTGCTCCCAAGAATTGGCCACCACATGTACTGGGAACATCAGATTAGATTACTTTAACAGGTTCACATGGGTTTGCATTTAAAGACAGTTTGGTAGCAACCAGTAATTTAGACTCTAGCTGGACCAGAGTATTAACTGAAACGAACCATTTGAATTGGTAACTTCACTTATGATGATGACTGCTTTCTTCCATACAAACTATTTATTCAGGTCACAGTGGGCCTCTGATTCCCATTCTTATATTATTCAGTTTTTCTTATTATATCCTACTGTTCTCTCAAATGGAGACCTAAGGCGGTTTACAACATTGTCCCCTTCTCCATTGTGTGAGGTAGATTAGGCTGAGAATATGTGACTAGCCCAAGGTTACCCAGCAAGCCTCCACGGTAGAGTGGGAATTCAAACCGATGTTTCCCAGATCCTAGTCTGACAACTCTAACCACTACTACACACTCTATCTGAGCAGCAGTGGGTGGTTCATCAAGATTGGATCTTCTGAATTCATTATGGAAACCCTTCCCAAATGATATTTGTTTGGCACCAACACTGTGTTGGTTCAGATTGCAAGTAAAAACCATTGTTCCAGAGGGCACTTGGAACAAGTGATCACTAACTTTTATGCTGTGTATTGGTACTAGCTGTCATTCTGATAAAGTCTTCCCTTTCCCCCCTTTTATTACTTTCTAATTCTAATGGTTTAATATGGTTTCCTGCCACATTATAAAAGGTGGGATATAAGTATTAACACGTGCATGTCAAAGTGTGACAACATGGAGGATCTATTGACATATCTCATTAAGGGATAACACAACATGGTAACCATAGTATTGACCTGTGGTTTGAGAGAGAAAGAGATACTACATGCAATAATTAGGATCTCATTAACAAGTGTCTTTGGCATTCACGGACATGCTACCTATTATTGTGGTCATTTCAGCCATACCCTTATAACTTTATCAGTTTACAATGGCTACAGTCCTGACCATACTTCTATGAAAGTGGTATTTATGTGGTATTTTCTACCATCTAAATACTTTCCATATCCAGGTGAAATGGTATGAGTGAACTAGGCATATCGGCTCACTTCTGTCCATCTTATTCTTACTATTAACTATGCAGTAGGCTTATGTTTGATGGCTACAGTGTGACTGAACTTCTACTTACACACTCAATCAGAATATTTGAAGAAACGTCTCTCACTGCAGATTCCCATAGAGCAACTCTGTTCTTCCCAACAAGGTCTATTGTCACTCCCCCCCCTATGTCTAAGACACATTTGCAGTGACCTGGGCTAAGTTTCTTTTTCATGCTTGTGAAACAGCCACCTGGAAGAAGTCATTGGGGCTTCTTCCCTCCTGGCTTTCTTATGTATAACAGTTGTACAAAAGTTGTACAAAAGTTCTATAGAACGTTTTGGGCAGTTTATCTGGACAAAAGGAAGCACTTTCTGGCTGTAAATAGGGTGTTTTAAGACTGTTTTATTTTAAACCAGTTTTAGTATATAGTTATTATTTTAATGCTTAATTGTTTTAACTCTTATTGTTATACAGTGTTATTGTATATTACATTGTTGTTGTTCTACCTTAAGTCTGAAGTCAGAAGAGGTTAATTAATTAAATTCACCTGCCTTTTTCTGGATGAGCCCAGATTCCCATGTAAAAGTTAGCCATACCTATGTCCACAGAAACCTCACTCACATAAAATTGTGTAGCTTGTTAAAACACAGTTGAATTCTTGAGCTATATACTTTCTTTTTCAAAAGCTAAATTCAAACATGAAGATATTCATCTTTACATACTAGTTCTTCATTTCAACATGATTTTGAATATATACTGAATTTTGATTTAACCTTCCATTATTCCAGGCTTCCCAAGTACTTACCGTGATTCGGCGGGCGATGAAGACGTCTTCGCAGGATCATTCCTGCGGGGACAACAGACGTGCTGCACCATGCCATTGCCAGGAAGTGACGCCGGGTGACGCTCTGGCAATGGGGCCAGAAACTCAATGATACCATCGAGTTTTCAGCCCCATTGCCAGAGCGTCGCCCAGTGTCATTTCCTGGTGACGGCAGGGTGCGTTACAAGGAGAAATGTTCCGGCCAGGGAGCATGTGTCCCCCGCCGGATTGAGGAAAGTACTTGGCAACCCTACATTATTCCCTTCCATTAGTGTCAAGAGACTAGGCTCTAGACAATCATCCTTTGCAGCAAAGCAAAAGAACCAGAACAAGAATTTCTTCACTTGGTTCAGGGGCTCTAGTTTTCCATAACTCATGGCCTTGCCTCAAGAAGCTCTCTGTCTCTCTCTCTGTCTCTCTCTCTCTGTCTCTCTCTCTGCTCAACACAACCCAAAATCCCAGAGCACAATAGACTAATCTATATATTAACTAGGAACATTTTTTCCTGCTTGCCAAACCAGAGTCTTAGGTAATTAAAAATATTAATTTCAGCTGGTGAGACCTGAAGTCCTCTTACTTCTTTCAAGACCCAAATTGCACATATATTGCAAATTGCAGGAAGGCAAAAATGCAGTTGTAAAAGAAAAATGCAGTTGTAAAAGAACCATCCTATGGAGTCATACATTAGTTCATAAATTAGAGTTTTCCCATTATTAGCCATTCTTATACCCTAGATTAAAAATACCCTGTGGAATGTAACATTGGTGAAATGATCCAAGAGGCTTAATTGGCTTTCTACCAGGCCATTTCTCACTCACTTCAAGTGTCACTAGTTTTGCCAGCTGCCTGAAGAAAAATGTCCTGTCCCTTTAATAAAGGCATAATGGCATGTTATATACCAGGTGATGTTATTTACCTCCATGCCATGGTAAGTTTCTGCTGCCTATTTCCATAAACTAAGCATTTATTAAAGGGACATAACATTATTATCCAGGCCTTTTGGAAACCCTAAGCACCATAATTTTCTTTCAGAATTGTCATCTAATAATAATAGGAAGAGAAGAGATTGGATTAATACCCCACCCTTCACTTGGAGTCTCAGAACGGCTTACAAACTCCTTTCCCTTCCCCTCCCCACAACAGACACCCTGTGAGGTGGGTGGGGCTGAGAGAACTCTGACACAAACTGCTCTTTTTCAAGGACAGCTGTGCCAGAGCTTGCGACTGACCCAAGGTCACATCAGCAGGTGCAAGTGGAGGAGTGGGGAATCAAACCCGGTTCTCCCATATTAGAGTCCGCGCACATAATCACTACACTAAACTGGCTCTCTTTTGCCCAGGTCTGGTCATTTGCCCAGGACCACCAAGAGGAGGGAAATGGGAGGCCAAAATTCTGAGGGCCAACGTCAGCTGGAGGGCCCCTGAAACCAGTATAATGCTGTATTCACAGAATGCATTATTGTTGTTCTGACTGCAGCCACTATGGGTGCAGGGAAAGCAGAGCACAATAAAGAACTTGGGCTGCGGTCACACGGAGCAGTAGCCACGCTACTGGTCTGGGCCTGGTTGGGGCAATGGCACGCGTGCCCACAGAGAGGGCTCTGAGTGCCACCTCTGGCACCCGTGCCATAGGTTCGCCACCACTGTTATAGAAGATACATGGTAACAGCCAGCCAAGTGATTTGTTTTGTTATGATATTTGGTTTGGATCAGGGTCATATGGGGGGACCCAGATGGAATCTTTGTCCAGGGTGACTCTCAGCAGACCTGCATTTGCCTATTTGCCTGGTTTGCATGGCTCACCATTGTTTCACTGCATAAAGCTGTCTTTACCTCATTGAGGATTCTTCCAAGTCCTTTCATGTGAAGAGTAGTTAGCAAGTAATTTCAGTCTGCCTGTCACTCTGTGAATGTGTTTCATTTCATACAATCTATATTAAATAGAGCAGGGAGGAAATCAATATGATCTCCAACAAACCTTTGATAGAACAATTTATGTTATTTTACTGCTTTTTTCTCCCTAACAGTGTCTGCAATATTTCAACAATATATTTTCCAGAAAAGGGGGGGTGGGGCTTTCGAAGAGTGCTTGCTTTGAAGAGTTGCTTTACAAAGGATTGCTAGTGACAAATTATACTCCACTTTTAAGGACAAACCTATCATTAATGAAAATAGTATGTAAAATGTGAAAGTGATATTTGTCAAGATCCAAGTCATTTGAGTTAATATTACATTATTTGTGTATATCTGCCTGTTAGTTTCTCACCATATTTTTACTGTGAATATCAGCACAATTCTAAAAACATTTTATAGGCAGTGACATGAGCCCTGCTGCATAAACCTGGCTGTGGTCACACACACTGAATAATCCACTTTCAATCCACTTCCAGTGCACTTTCCAACTGGATTTCACTGTGGCTGTGGTCACATGGCAAGCTTCTCCCGATTTATTCCCATAATAGATTTGATGGGAATATTTTTTTTTCGCATTGGGATGTTCACACATCTCTCCCCCAACCGCTTGCTTTGCGCAGTGCACCGTCCAGATAGCTGTGCTGCCCAAGTGATGGTAGTGGAGAGCAGGGCGCTCTCACCCTAGGCTCCCAGCTGAAAGTAAGCCTCAAGGGACCTCTCCCCCCCTGCTGCTTCTGGTGCTGTGTTCCCGGCTGGGTCTTTTTTGGGGGGGGTACAGTCAGATCGGGACCTCCAGGCAAGGCTCCTCGCCCTGCTGCCAAGTCCTCCGGCATGGCTTCTCATCTCCCTGCCTGCTGGGATGACACATGGCTTCCCGGGCTGCCCTCCCTCCCTCGCCCAGGTCCAGCAGAGGAACTTGGGCTGCCGGCATTATTTACACGTGGTTCTGCGCAACCCAGCCAGCAGCAGATTAATCACCAGCCTCAGAGAGAGCAGGAGAAGGACTCTCCTCCCCACCCCCGCCCCCTTTAAAGGGGCAGCAGCACGTTTTCCCCTCCAAACAGCAAACAAAACTACCCAGCCGCATACAACCAAGTGCTTGTGCACAGCTTGGCACAGCTTGGCAAGAAAAAAAAATGCACGAAGGATGAGAGGGGAAAGATTCAGCTTCTCTGCCCCCTTCCTGGCACCAGAGGGGGTGGAAAGCAGGTTTTGGTGAAAGTACACAGGATCAGGGAGGGGGGACAGAGAAGGAAGCCGGCTGGCAACAGGTGGCTCGCTGGAAACCCAAGAAACCCAGGAACCGGTTGGGGGGGGGTAGGAGAGAGAGGAGAGGAAGAAGTTGTGGGCTTCATTGCCAGATTGCACATGCGCTCAAAGGAGGAAGGGGGGGGACACAACTCATTGCAGTGAAAGACGGTCAGACGACCTAATCACAATCATTGCAGGACAGATGGCTATCCAGATAGGCAAAATCACGGATTTAAAGCGCAAGTACCCGGAAAATACTTGATTTTCCAGGTGCAGGAAAATGCGGCAGAGAAGTGCGAACATTGTGCGAGTGAGCCCGCTTCGGGGCAAGAGGCGGATTGGCCTGTCTGATCACCAAATTTAAATGCGAGTGGTCAGGGGTCATTTCATAGAAAAAGAGCTAGGGGAACTCATTAGCATAACTCATTAGCATATGTCACACCCCCTGACATCAGGGGCCCGGCAGTGGACCTGCAAGGCCAGCGGGAGTGCGAGGAAGCCCCGCCAAGGCCCTCCCTGGCTCCAGGCAGGCAGGGGTGGGGAGAGGCGGGGAGGAAGCAACTTACCCTCCCTCTTCTCCTGCCTCCTCCTGGCTGAATGAGGGCTGGAAGCGGGGCGGCCGGAAGCAGGGGGCGGAGCTTTGTCATGTGCCCCGCCCCCCTGCACCTCACCCCGGGGAACTGCGTTCCCCTGCATTCCCCCCCCCCGAAATGACCTCTGTGAGTGGTAACAGCAGTGAATCCCGATCAAAACAACTGTGTGACCGGACCCTGTGTGATCTGGCAAAATCCAGTTGGAAAGTGGATGGAAAGTGGATTATTCAGTGTGTGTGACCATAGCCCCTGAGTAGGATTCCAACTCACCCTGCTTATGATTGCTCTCTGTGATCAAGGTTGAATACACACTTTTGTATGGATATAAAACAAAAAGTGATCATGTTTCTTGTCAAAAGCCAGAGGTAAATAAGACTGCTCATTCCACAGAATTAAGAGGGTCTGATATGAAAAGGCAATAAACAGAAGTGATAGGAATTATAGGAATACACAGAAGTGATCAATTTAATTTGCCATAGTTCAATTTTTGGTTCTATGGTTCCATCAGTGTTTTCATCCAGTACTCAGAAGCCCTGCTTCTGCTTAGTAAATTAGTAGTCCTGTTTCATGCTTATTATGAACCTATGTTTCTTACTCCTAAAGTAAGGCAATTCCAGAATCCAACTACTTTGAAATGTCAGTATATGGAACAGATTATATTAATTCATTGGTTTTTCCTTAAACCCCTTTTCTATAGCAAGAACAGCAAACCCCATCCCCAATAACTAGATTATATAGAAATGGCACTGAACGTTGTAGCACTTTAAAAAACCAATGCATTTATTATGACAGGGAAGTGCACACACTACTACAATACATTTCTTAGTCTTGAAAAGTGTCACTGACATTTGTTTATTTATAATCCGCCTGTCTCATTGAGACTCAAGGCAGATTACAGGACATAAAAGGTAAAGGTTCCCTTGCTCAAAAGCCAGTTGAATCCGGCTCTAGGGTTGCGGTGCTCATCTCCGTTTCAAAGCCGAAGAGCCAGTGCTGTCCGAAATTTCCGTGGTCATGTGGCCGGCATGACTAAACACCAAGGCGCACGGAACGCTGTTACCTTCCCACTGAAGTGGTACCTATTTATCTACTTGCAATTTCTTGCTTTCCAACTGCTAGGTTGGCAGGAGCTGAAACTAGAGACGGGAGCTCACTCCGTCATGCGGCACACTCGGGTATTGAACTGCTGAACTACCGACCTTCCACAGCCTGCAGTTCAGCGTCTTAACCACTTGAGCCACCGCAGCTCCACTTACAGGACATAGAACAGTGGATAAAATAAACAGAAGGCTTAAGGGCTCTCCTTAAAGAGTCTAATTTTTTTTTGGATGCTTACAGAATTCACTAAGACTTATGCCCAGAGCCACTGTGGTATAGTGCTGGACTGGGACCTGTGAGACCCAGGTTCGAATCCCCACTGCGCTGTGAAGCTCTCTGAGTAACCTTGGGCCAGTCGCATACTCTCAGCCTACTACCTCATAGTTTGCTGTAAGGATAAAATGGAAGGGAGGAGAACAATGTAAGCCACTTTGGGGCCCCATTAGGGATAAAGAGGGAGTATAAATGAAGTAAATGAATTAAAGATTTCAGCCTTAAATCCTATTGAATTTAGCACAATTTACTTCCTAGTGAAACTGTTTAAGATCACATTGCAAGTATACTTTTCTTGAAAGACAATTTAACATTAAAAAATGCATTACATTTATTAGCCTGCCTCTATTATCATTGTAAAGTATACCAAGTTAGGCAAAGATAACATTTCTGGAATGAGGTGATGGTCAGGAAGAACTTTTTTCTGAGTGCCAAATTTTTGTCCCCTGAAGATGATCGGTCTAAGGTATATACCCCTTGTTTAGAAATTTTCAGATCATGACAGCCTATTGAAATGGAGTGTCTCATTAGTAGTGTTCCAACATGACAAAAATCCAGCAGCACCAATAATTGAAATGGCCAAAGTGGATGTATGCAAGATGATGGTATATAAAATGACAGATTGACTCCATTTGGGGATGCCAGGTCCCCCCAGCCACTGGCAGAGGATGGGGGGTAGGGTGGCCAGATTTATTTATTTATTTGTTCAATTTATATACCACCCTCCCCCTAAGGACTCAGGGCGGTTAACAACAGCTCATAAATACAATTCTAATAAATAAAATGCATATATATACAGAATAAAATTTAAAAACAATAAAACAGCAATAATTAACTAATCAGATGGTGTTGAATACTCCATATCCCTCTCTAGAAGGGAGGAGACAGGGAGGCCAGGCTTTCTGGCAAACCCTTGCTGTCCTCAACCATAGGCCTGGCAGAACATCTCTGTCTTACAGACCCTGTGGAACTGCTTTAGGTTCCACAGGGCCCAGATGTCATTAGGCAGTGAGCTCCACCAGGCTGGTGTCAGGGCCAAAAAGGCCCTGGCTCTGGTTGAAGACAACCAGATATCCTTTGGGCCAGGGATTGTCAGGAAGTTCTTATTTCCAGGGCATAATGCCCTTTGGTGGGTATATAGGGAGAGGCAGTCCCATAGATATGCTGGTCCCAGACCATTCAGGGCCTTGAAGGTCAGTACCAAAACCTTGAACCTGATCCAGTACACGATTTAGAGCCAGGGCAGCTGGCGAAGCACTGGTCAAGTATGTGCTGTTGATGGTGTCCCAGTAAGGACACACGCCACTGCATTCTGGACAAGCTGTAATTTCTGGATCAGTCTCAAGGGCAGGCCTGCTTAGAGGGCATTACAGTAGTCTAGTATGGAAGTGACTGTTGTGTGGATTATTGTGGCTAAGTCAGGGCAGGACAGGAAGGGAGTTAGTTGCCTGATCTGGCACAGCTGAAGAAACGCCAGCCTGGCAACATTTGTGACCTGGGTCTCCATAGATAAGGAGGCATACAGGTACACACCCAGGCTCTTGGCAGTTGGTACCAGTGCTAGAGGTACGCCATCAAGAGCCAGGAGTTGGAACCCAAATCCTCCACCTCCTCCGCTCAGCCACAGAATCTCTGTCTTTGAAGGATTCCGTTTCAGCTGGCTCTGCTTCAACCACCCAGCCGTGGCCTCCAGTCCTTTGCCCAAAATAGATGGGGCAGTATCCAGTTGGCCATCCATCAACAGATACAGCTGGGTGTCATCAGCATACTTATGACAACCCAGCCCAAAAGTCTGTGCCAGCT
Source organism: Gekko japonicus (assembly GCF_001447785.1). Classification (NCBI taxonomy): domain Eukaryota; kingdom Metazoa; phylum Chordata; class Lepidosauria; order Squamata; family Gekkonidae; genus Gekko; species Gekko japonicus. The sequence goes on from NW_015169172.1 coordinate 3,173,528, forward strand.
GGGCATGGGGGCACATATAGATATTAAATAGCATCGGAGAGAGGATTGCCCCTTTTAGGACCCCACATAATAGGGGATGTCGGGCAAACCTTCTCTTCTAGCGCCACCTTCTGTCCCCAACCATGGAGAAATGAGGTAAGCCACTTCAAGGCCACCCCGCAAACTCCATAAGGAAATATCCATGTCATCCTGGGAATTTTTATGGAAAAATGCAATGAAAATTTCAACATGTAATAATTTAGGAGAGAATTGTTGATGTATAGATGGTATATGACACCAAAAAAGATAGCAAATATAAGCAGAAATTTATCAAACAAATGTTGGAAATGTAAGAAAGTAGAAGGTTCTTTTTACCATATGTGGTGGACATGTGAAAAAGCAAAAGGTTTCTGGGCTGAGGTCCATTCAGAGATGGAAAAAATTATGAAATGCAAAATTAAGAAGGAACCGGAAGTGTTTCTTCTGGGACTGAGAATGGAAGAAGTCAATATTGCAAAACGAACATTAATGTGGTATATGATTACAACTACTAGAATGACGTACACTCAATGCTGGAAGCAAGAAAAAATTCCTGATATTTGGGAGTGGTTAAAGAAGTTACTTTTTATGGTTGAAATGGACAAAATGACGAGAAAACTCAAAAATCAAGAAGCAGAAGACTTTTTTGCAGATTGGAAGGACTTTAAAGATTATATGGAGAAATATTGGGATGTTAAAAACAATTTATTTTGCTTAGACAATTATTAAGACTGAGAACTATCTAGATTAAGTTTAAACGTATATATAGATCTATAGATAAAGAGATACGGTACCTGTAATAAATATATAATATTAAAGAATTGGGAAAGGAGTTGACCTAAGGGGGAATGAGAAGTCTGAGCACTGTGGGAAGTCAGAAGGGGGGGGGTATATGGAAGAAAAAAGGATATGAGATTACTTGTTACATGAATTATAAGTTTACCTATTGTGATATCCTAATAAAGAGGGGGGTTTTTTAAAAAAAAAGGCCACCCCACAAACTCCTACATCAGCAGGGGGTGGGTCAACCAGGGGTCATTTCCTGCAGGAGTGCCCAGGAGCGGAGCTCTGGCAGTAAAGAGCCCAGGGGGCGGGTACATGCAACAAGCCCCACCCCCTGCTCCCAGCAGCCCTCAGTCAGAGCAAGAAGCAGCCAGGTAAGTTGCACAGCCTGGCCCCCCAGCCCAAAAGAGTCCAGTGGCACCTTTAAGTCCAGGTTTTATTCAGGTACAAGCTCTCCCTCCTCTGTGAGGACAGATCTGCACGTCTGCCCCTCCCCCAATAGCTAGCAATCCAAAACAGTCCAGTGGAGCCTGAGTGGTGGGTGTTGCCTTCTGACACACGTCCGGTGATGTCAGGGGGTGTGGCATATGCAAATAAGTTATGCTAATGGGTTATGCTAATGAGCTCCTGCACCTCTTTTTCTACTAAATGACCCCTGGGGTCAACAGATTGTAGTCAACCATGTCGAATGCCATTGTTAGGTCTAATAATAACCACAGCACTGACCCGCCTCGATCCAGCTGTTTGTGGAAATTGTCTGTGAGGGCAACCAGCACCGTCTCCATCCCATTCCAGGGCGGAAACCAGACTGGAATGTGTCCAAGGCGTCAATGTCCTCCAGGAAACTCTGTAGCTTTTCTACCACCACTCCCTCAATTCCTAGAAAGGAAAGATTCAAAACTGGGCAGTAATTGGAATGATCCAGAGATGGTCATTTATATGCAAATAAGTTATGCTAATGAGTTATGCTAATGAGCTCCGGCAGCTCTTTTTCTACAACAAGACCCCTGACCGTCTCCATCCCATTCCAGGGCGGAAACCAGACTGGAATGTGTCCAAGGCGTCAATGTCCTCCAGGAAACTCTGTAGCTTTTCTACCACCACTCCCTCAATTCCTAGAAAGGAAAGATTCAAAACTGGGCAGTAATTGGAATGATCCAGAGATGGTCATTTTAAGAGCGATGTTACCACTGCCTCTTTTAATCCCCCTGGGTAGACCTCTGAACTAAGGAACAGATTGATAATGTCCACCAGGGGCCCCCCCGTATTCCATCACCACTAGCTTTTACCAGCCATGATGGGCATGGGTCCAAGAGGCAAGTGGTCAGCTTGACAGTGCCCAGGATCCTATCAACATCAGCCCAGGAGAGACAGTTGAAGTTGACAATTACTGAGTCCAAAGGCAGCCAAGGGGCCTCCAGTTCACATACTGTATCAATATTGGCTGGAAGGTCATGGCAGAGCGACAACACGTTGTCAGCAAAAAAGCTTGCAAAAGCCTCATAGCTAATGGCCAATTCATTAGTACTTCAAGTTCAGGTTGGGAAACTCATAGGGATTTGGTGATGGAGCCTGGGGAGGACAGGGACCTCAGTAGGGTACAAAACTGTAGAGTCCATCCTCCAAAGCAGCCATTTTCTCCAGAGGAACTTATCTCTGTAGTCTGGAGATGAGCTGTAATTCTAGGGGATCCCCAGGTCCCACCTGGAGGCTGGTACCTCTAACTCCATTAACAATGGTGGCAACAGTTCATGATCTATCTTAATAGTTAGCTCATAGATCGCTTCCTTTATGTGACTAGCACAGGCTGTTGCTAGTCACTCCAGATGGCAGGGCTCTCTGCCCTTAAGCTGTTAGAGGCAGAGAGTAGTGGGTGGCAGCTCCTTAGTTGAAAGCCTGGTGGAAAATGTCCATCTTGCAGGCCCTGCGGAGCTATTACAGTTTCCCTTGTCTTTTCCTCTCCTTTCCTTTGCATTAGTCAGGGGTAAAGTAACCCAGAAAGGAGTATCAGTAAGAACATGGCCAAGCTGGTACCTCTTATCTTCTCTTTCTAGCCCCACCAAAAAAGACACTACCAGTAAATAAATTATTACTTTCTCTTCTGGTATTATTATCTTAATGTTTGTATTGAAAACTAAAGACTTGATTATGCATGATTCATTCACTCTTGAACGGGGTTGTACTGTATAACTTTAATGCCTTTCGTAGTGTTCGGAGCCACAATGTAATAGTCTGAATGGGGAAGGAGCAGGATTATGGATTGTCATTATGAAGTTTCATAAAGTCATTAAGACTTTTAAAATACATTTAATTGGATTAAAAAGTCAAATCCCACAACCAAGAGAATTTTTTTCAGGTATAAATATCAGGTTAATGTTTAGATTCTGAATTCTATAAAATTATAGAAAGTAGATAAACACATGCCTGCACACGTGGCTGCTAGAAACAATCTTGAAGAATAAAGTTCAAGAAGTGTTCACTTCCTTGTTAGGAAAGCATCAGTGTTCAGCTAGTTTTCCTAACAAAACACTTCAGTGTTTGTTTTATAAGATAGGGATACCTTTGCCAGAAGAAAAGAGGTTCCCAAGTCTGTGCACAACTGTGACTGTAAGCATCCCTGTAATTGGTTTTCTCTGTTGGTGTTTACTTGGAACTGATGTCTCTCCAAATTCAAGCAAGTGCACACAACATTGCAGCCCTTACTAGAATCATCTTTCTGTTGAGCCTCTTTAAATACTGACTTTGAACCTACTAAGGCTGGAATCCACTGCACTGGGAATAAACACTTTCCCCATTGAACACACACACACTTAAAATATGATTCCAAGTAGACCTGCTTATAATTGCTCTCTGGAACATACTTCTTGATAAAACATGCACTGGACTGGGCTACAATTCAAATGTGGGGAAAACAGTTTTTTATCCTTGCGTCTAGGTGACAAATCATCTTATATATCTTCCTTGCCCTGCCAGAGTATTATTGTGTGACTCTTGCATTCCTCTAGCCACACTTTCCACAGCTCCAGATTCAATATAATAAAATGCTCTCATTATTATTTGTAGAGTGCTATTACTCAAGTGGTTAAGATGCTGAACTGCAGGCTGTGGAAGGTCAGTAGTTCAGCAGTTCGAGACCCGAGTGCTGCATGACGGAGTGAGCTCCCGTCTCTGGTTCCAGCTCCTGCCAACCTAGCAGTTCGATAGCAAGAAATTACAAGTAGATAAATAGGTACCATTTCGGTGGGGAAAGTAACAGCATTCCGTGCGCCTTGGCGTTTAGTCATGCCGGCACATGACCACGGAAACGTCTTTGGACAGCTATGGCTCTTCGGCTTAGAAACAGAGATGAGCATCGCAACCCTAGAGTCGGATTCAACTGGCTTTCAAGCAAGGGAAACCTTTACCTTTACTATTAATGCAGTCATTTTGCAGTAAACAAATGCAAAGGAAGACATGGTTCATACAAGGCCTTTGTACAAGACAGAACACTTCGTATACTAGTCAATTGAGAACTGGTCCCTATTATGTAGCAAGGCACACATCTTCAGCCTATCAACATTTTAAACTACAGCCCTCAAACTTTAAAGCCATCCCATTGACTTTAGTTGTGCTATTCTAGACTATGTTGTGCTTGAGGACTGCGGCTCCACACCTATACCTATTTAACAACACCACAGATATCTCCAAGGTCTAATGGGTAGAAGAGAGGCTCTAATTGTCTGCTTGGCAAGCAGATTTCTGTAGTGATCCTTCCCACTAGAAGAGCTTATGTTAACCATTCTATAGCAAACCTTAGACTCCATTATTTGCTTTTGGTGTTACAATTGCCAGCTCTTGCTGCTCAAGGAACCCAATCAAATAACAAAGTCATTTTGTAACATTTTTTTACCACCCCAAACATTAACAGCATCTTTCTGCTCATGTAATGGTAAATCAGATCTTTGGAGAGAAGACCATGATAAAATAAACTGAGATTTAAAATTTTGCTTTTTGTCCTTATTAATATATTTTTCCAATTTTGGCCCACACACAAGAATACGAGCAGATTAACAGTGCAATCCTAAACAGACTGACTCCAGTGGATTTAGAAAGGTGTAACAGCGTTCCATGCGCCTTGGTGTTTAGTCATGCCGGCCACATGACCATGGAAACGTCTTCGGACAGTGCTGGCTCTTCGGCTTTGAAACGGAGATGAGCACCGCAACCCTAGAGTCGGACTCGACTGGCTTTCAAGCAAGGGAAACCTAACTCTGTTTAAAATAGTGCTATGAGGCTCCACAAAGCAACTGAAACATTTTTTTCAGAGCTGAAACTCTTGTCTCCTGGATAAAACATTTTCTTCCTCTTTTGTGAACACTTATAAAACAAACATACATGCACAAAAACCAACAGAATTGCTAAAAATTATTTCAGTTTTTGTTCACAGATACTTGCCCAAGCAAAACTGCTGATAAATATCACCTGTGGTGGAGAAAGGGGGGGGGGAGAGAGAGATTGCTTATCATTAACATTCCTATAAGCAAGCTCTTGATTCTGATCCTTAGAGCATCCTGTTAGGTCTTGTGTCATCAGTATGACTTACATTAGTAGATTTCATTAAGAATCTCCCTAATATTAATTCCACTATAAGAACCAAACCTTCACACTTTTAGATATGTTCTATTTTAGGGGCAGGTAACAAACGAAAACAGTAATCCACAAATCATTTAAGACTGCATTGTTATGTATGTAGCAATCCTAAATGCACTTACTTAACACCTTCCATTTAAATCATTTTGTAACTTCTGAGTAATACTTTGATCTAAGCATGTTTACTCAGAAACATGTATTATTCAGTTTCATGAGGTTTACTCCCTAAAAAGTTTAGGACTACAGTCTTACTGGTCTTCCAGCTCAGAAGTAAAAGTTTTTGAGTCCAAGTGTTTTATCACAAGTAAGCATGCAATGGTATTCCCAGTAGTCATGTAATGGTATTCCCAGTAGTCATGTATGGCTGCGAGAGTTGGACTATAAGGAAGGCCGAGCGCCGAAGAATAGATTCTTTTGAACTATGGTGCTGGAGAAGACTCTTGAGAGTCCATTGGACTGCAAAAAGATCAAATCAGTCAATCCTAAAAGAAATCAACCCTGACTGTTCCCTGGAAGGCCAGATAATGAAACTGAAGCTCAAATACTTTGGCCACCAAATGAGAAGGGAGCACTCCCTGGAGAAGACCCTGATGCTGGGAAAGATTGAAGGTCAAAGAAGACGGGGACGGCAAAGGATGAGATGGTTAGACAGTGTCATCGATGCAACGAACATGAAATTGAGCCAACTTCAGAGGACGGCGGAAGACAGGAGGGCCTGGCGGGAGATGATCCATGGGGTCGCGAAGAGTCGGACTCGACTGTGCGACTGAACAACAACAAGCATGCACAGGGCCACCTTGAGCCGCCTTGCAGCTGCCAGTGCAGTCTTATAGCAGCTTCAAGTGTGCAAAACACATCACCTGTTCTTTCTTTTTTATCCTCAGAACAAATCTTTTTATTGCTATGCCCATAAAGCCAATGATATTGACTTGCCTAATGCCACCTAGTGAGTTCACAAAAGAAGCAAGGTTCAGACCTTCTTTGCCACCATTCTACATCAGTTCATAAGGGACTGAATATTTAGGATCAAGGCATCCAGTGATTTGTAGACGGGATTCCTGGCCCAAGTAAAAGAAAATTTAAAAGTATTTTTGTGGATTTGAGTTTCTCCAAGTTCCAAGGTAAGGATTGTCATAACTGAGGTACACATTTCTAGAGCACTCTAAGCAACAACCTTGACAAGAAACACACCAGTGTGACCACAGTCCTAAAACTACTTATCCCAGAAACAAAGAACAAGCAGTTTGTGGACTGGAGATTCTATGCAGATGATATCACAGTTAGCTAAAACCACTAATAGTAGTATTTAGCATGATTCTGCACTCACAGTGTTCAAATTGCTTCTCATATATGTATTTGATGTACTGCTTATCCCCATATTGTCTTCTTATCCCCATATTGCAGAAGTAGAGGTGGGACTGCAAGAGAGAATGGCCCATGTAAGGCTTCCTAGTGAGTTTTTGGCAACTGCACAACCTGACCTGGGAACCTTCCACACTCTCTTAGCCACTACACTGCAGCAACTCTTAACGATATCTGTCTGCAGTACAAAGAACCGTTAACATTTGGATGTTCAGATGCCAAGGAGTAGCAGGGTTCCTGTAGCTTTAATTGTTGCTAGAAGGAAGAATTTAAGCAGGTGAGATGTTTTAAATCATGTGTGATTAGCATTCTTCTACTCAACTGCTTAAAGGTACAGGAACCTTTTAAAATGTCTGGTCAGCCTCTGTAATACTACCATTGAAGGGTCCCTGTAGATCTGTCCCAGCATGTACATTTTAGAAAAAAAAGATTGCTACTTGACTGTTCTAGGCCCACAGGTATGAATAATTTTTATAACAAACCTGAAATCTAATCATATCTGCCTTTACACCTTTTCTTCACAACTACAGGAGAAAGAGGAAAGGAAGAGGGAACTGGTCGCTTTTTCAGATTTAGGGTTACCAGATGCAGAGCTCCTGTATCTTTAATAGATAGCACAGAAGCAGAAACATCAGCAGGTACAGCTTTTCATACAGGGATAAGAAAAGTAGTGCTAGCCAAAATTCTCATTTTCAATACATCTGGTAAAGTTATGTTTCATAACTGATTGCTCCATTGTATCAGTTTACGGAGCAAACGTTAGGAGAATTGTCATTATTGCTTCCTTCTTTCATCAGTGATATGGTTTCTAAATAGCAAGAATGAAAACTTTTCCAGCACCTACAATTGATTATGTCTGTGTATTCGTAGAACAAGCAGTTCACTATGACAGTACACTCTGTACTATGCCATGCATATTAACACATTTAATGTCTTGGCAGACAGGCAGACTTGGTTTAGGGAGGGGCTGTGACTCAGTGGCAGTGCATCTGCTTGGAATGCAGAAGGTCCCAGGTTCAATCCCTGGCATCTCCAGTTAAAAGGTTCAGCAGTAAGTAATGTGAAAGACCTCTGCCTGAGACCCTGGAGAGCTGTTGCCAGTCTGAGTAGACGACACTGACTTCGATGAACCAAGGGTCTGATTCAGTGTAAGGCAGTTTCATGTGATTTCTCATGTGGCCTAAAACAAAGTGGATTCAAGACAACAAGAGCCAAGTGATAGTCAATAAAAAGCTTGCTGCATACTTGCCTGGAACTACAGACAACTGCAATTCTCCAGCTTTCATTCCTGCAGCCCCGGTTTGAACTGCTAAGGTTTTGAGTGGGTAATGATGCTGCCTCTATAATCTCAATCTATTCTCAGATAAATTAGTATTGTTGAAGGCCTTGAACTGGAATTTATATTGATACCCTAGATTTACACAGTCAGTTAACAGTTTTGAATTACCGTATTATTTTGTTCAATTGTCTTGCAGGAACGAAAGAGTAATTCAAAATTACCTCACAGAGCAACCCATAACAAGCAAGTCCCATGCCATTGTACAGATGTGGCCCTCAGTGACAACAATAAAACATAGGCTGCCTTTTTGTATTCAATAGTTACACAGAGAATGAAAAAAATGCTTTCTATGTTAGTTTAAATGCCAATTTAACAACCTGTTGATCAAAGATTTTAGAGGTTCAGCTACATGATAATTAAAAGGTAAAGGTAAAGGTTCCCTTGCTCAAAAGCCAGTCAAATCCGACTCTAGGGTTGCGGTGCTCATCTCCGTTTCAAAGTTGAAGAGCCAGCGCTGTCCGAAGACGTTTCCGTGGTCATGTGACCGGCATGACCGGCATGACTAAACACCAAGGTACAGGGAACGCTGTTACCTTCCCACCGAAATGGTACCTATTTATCTACTTGCAAATTCTTGCTTTCGAACTGCTAGGTTGGCAGGAGCTGGAACTAGAGACGGGAGCTCAGTCCATCCTGCGGAAACCTGGGTCTCGAACTGCTGAACTACTGACCTTCCACAGCCTGCAGTTCAGCGTCTTAACCACTTGAGCCACCGCAGCTCCTGTACATGATAATTAACCACCACCTAAAAGCTACACAGGATTGGTTCACAGTTGATGATGTTACTTGAGAGGAAACTTCAGCCAGCCTTAATAAGTATACCAATATGATACCCATACTTGAATACACACATCTGCAGTGTTTACACTTCATATTTTTAGGTCTGAAAATTGCATCTTCCACTATAAATCTGTGTGTCAGTGATGTTCCTCTGGTCAGCTTCTACTTACAGTGCCCTTTCACATTTCTGTACATTTTTCCTCTCTGGTCTTGTTGGTCATTGGACATGTTAAAGAACAGCCCATAGAAGGACATCTGGAAGTCACTATCACTGCCTACCATTAGGAAGACATACAAAATCAGAGGGCTTTTAGCTGAGGTTGCTGGTGTAGTGAGTTATGTTGAGGGCATCATTAGAATAAAAAACACTGTTTATTCAGACTGTATATTTGTGGATAAGTGATTGATATGTTCTGCAATTTTATTATATTTTGTTGGCTTCTTGTGAACTATCTTCAGTCCTTAGAAAAAAGCAGGATATAAAATATTTAAATAAATAAGATCCTTAAAATACCTTAAGTATACATCTAAAAATATAATATGGGGCAATGCCCATTATATTCTGGTATTATGGTTGCCAGATCTGGGTTAGGATATACCTAGAGATTCTGGGCACAGAGCCGGGGGGAAAGACCTCATCAGAGTACAATGCCATAGAGTCCACCCTCCAAAGCAGCCATTTTTTCCAGGGGAACTCATCTCTGTCTGTAATAATGGGAAATATCCAGGCCTCAACTGGAGGTTGGCAACCCTATGTAACATACAGGTTAAAAGAAATGCTGACTTAGACTATAACTGATGAAAAGACAGACCTCTAAAGCATGATGAAATCCACTCAAAAGCCAAACTGCTTTTCTCTGATTTCAAGGAGTGAAATAGAAAGCAGAAATGTGTTTTAAAAGGGGGGGGACCATGTTGGAAACAACCATTGATATCAAAAAGAAACCCACCATCTGGTGGTGACCAGAGTCAGAGGGAAAAGCCTGATTCTGGGGACTGCATCTTTAAATTGCAGCTGAAATCCAGAGGAGCCAGCCAGGTGCAGTCATCCCCCCCACACATACACCTGAATTTCTTTTCAGAGAGTGGCTCTTAGCAGCTGCTCCCACAAAATTCTCACACGGTTCATTCAAACTTTGAAATTACTCCAGGAAGTTATGTGATTTAGTATGAGAACTCTTTAAATGGGCAGTCAAACAGGAATATTGTCTATGCACCAATGGCAACTAATTAAAAAAGACTCCTGCCAAATCCCCAAATGATTTTGTAAACCTGGGAAAGCTACTGGGTGGAATGTGAACATCCTACAGGAAAAATGTTTGTGCGCATGGATGGGCATGCCACCAAGTTTCCAGTCTTAATGTTTTAGAAGCTGGTGGATACACAGTGTATATGACCACAGATGATTCTCTGGTAAATTTTCCCATATTATCCTGACCCATATACTTTCTACCATTTCTCCTCTTGGCCTTTGTCATGTTTTGTTCTCATCTTGTTACAGAGGAAAATCATGTTGAATGGAGCCCTGTTTCACAAACTTTCAACATTTAGGCAAAATGGAAATGAAATATTTTTATTAAGTTTCTTTGTTGCAGATTGGAAATGGAGCAGGGGAGGAATGTCTTCCATTCAGAGCAATTCCACCTGGTCATTTTCTACATGCTTTGTTTAAAGTCAATGAAAATGAATGGAGAATATTCTATGCAAAGAAGATACAATAGTTTTGTCATAATAACAGCATCCTTTTTGCTCCCATCTGCAGTGGGCACCTTGTGAACACAGAGCACAATTCCCTGCAGACGCCATTCTAAACCATACTGGGATTTCCCCATCGCTAGTACCCAGTAGGGAGATACAATTAATTAAATTATTTCAAAGACATTTCAAACATTAGCATTTTCTCCCATTCAAATAGTTAAAGCCAAATTAAAATATCCTGCTAAAAATATTCAAGGAGCACAAACCCCAGGGATTTCATCAGATTAGCAGGCAGTCCTGAATAGTTACAGCCTTTTAAACCCATTGACTTCAGTGGGTTTGAAAGAGTGAAACTATGCGTAGGATAGCACTGAAAGCTACACAGTTGGGTGGATCAGGGGCAACATTACCATCTGGTGCATGACAGAACTTCAAACTTTTTTTTAATGTCCTACAAGAATCTTTTAAGGTGACTCTTCAAGATAGAGTTCTTTCAGTATATTAGAGTATCTACACTGCTTTACCATATCATAGGATTTGTTTCCAAGATTTTTACTAAGGCATATTGAGTACAAAAATGGACTGCAGGTGAACTGGGCAGAATACATGAACCAAATGAAGTGGTGTTGGTGACAGTCGACTCTAGAATTGCTTGCAGCACAGCACAAAACACATCAGAAATGTACATGTGCAAGCCAATTATGTGCATGTTTACTCAGAAGTAAGAGCCTCAGATTTCAGTGGTGTTACTCCCAAATAAATGTGAATAATTGCAGTCATATGAATGGATCATGGGTGTATTTATTGGGAAGTAAATCCCTGACCTGGATAGCCCAGACTAGCCTGATTTCATCAGATCTCAGAAGGTAAACAGGGTCAGCCCTGGTTGGTATTTGGATGGGATGACCCCAAGGAAGTCCAGGCCTGTGATCCAGAAGCAGGCAATGGCAAACCACCTCTGTCTTTTACCTTGAAAACCCCACAGGGTTGCCATTAGTCAGCTGTATAGAGAGAGGGACAGAGGAATTGCATTTCATCCAGTACTTTTGAATCCTTTGCTCAATCTGGTGTTGTGCCAAAAGTATGTTTGTGAACATTTTCTTTTTAATAAATGCTTTATAACTTTTGATAATGGTAGTGGTTCTCTGTACCATATAGACCTTTACTATCTTGGACATGCTATTTTAAAAGGAGTGCCAGGGAAAAGGCAGTCAGTTGGAAAATGACTATTCCTCCAGGAGCAAACAAGGCAATAAACGGTCCCCGTGGTGACACAGAGGCAAGGCCTCAGAACTTGTAAGGGAAGCTGGGAGTCCTGTGGTGGGTTACTGGAGAGAGAGAGAGAAAAGCCTCTCCAGCAATGCTCCCTCTAAGCTGTGGAGTCTTGTGAGCAAAAATTCTACTTCGTGAGCTACCGGCATTAAAGGTGTGAGTGAGTGATTTGGGTACTGCATAAATAAGTTTGGTCTGGAGCCAGTTTGGTGTAGTGGTTAAGTGTGTGGACTCTAATCTGGGAGAACCGGGTTTGATTCCCCACTCCTCCACTTGCACCTGCTGATGTGACCTTGGGTCAGTCACAACCTCTGGCACAGCTGTCCTTGAAAAAGAGCAGTTTGTGTCAGAGTTCTCTGAGCTCCACCTACCTCACAGGGTGTCTGTTGTGGGGAGGGGAAGGGAAAGGAATTTGTAAACCGCTCTGAGACTCCAAGTGAAGGGCGGGGTATAAATCCAATCTTTTCTTCTTCTTCCTGAGCTAAGACAACAGTGTGTAAGCCAGAGGCTAAAAAACTGTGAGCTAGCTCATACTAACTCAGCTTAGAGGGAACACTGCTCTCCAGGGTTTGGGAAACCTTGGAGGGCAGGGTAGAACAGGGTTTGCAGGCCCAAGCAGGCCTGTTCCACCACAATTTGGCAGCACGGTGGGATAAGGACTAACAGAGACCTTGATTGGCCAGGGATTGTGGATTTGGAATGCACATGCACAGAGAGAACAACAGAAGTTTTATTTTGGGGGCAGTCGACTGGAGTAGGGTCAGATCAGATTAGTTAGGATGGATTTAGCAGGGCAAGTGAGAATACTTAAGCTGACAAAGCAAGAGCTGCAGAAAGAATGTCAGAAGCAGTAGATAGATTATGAGAACAAGACTGCTGATGAGATGAAGACTCTCCTACTAAGCTGTGGCAAGTCAATAGTGCCCAAGCCAGCAGGACAAGGTCTGGTTCAAGGAGCTAGAGCTGGAGAATTTGTATTTTCAGGCAGAGAAGGAGAGGAGGGACCAGGAGATAGTTCCAGAAACTGAAGATACAGGAGGAACAGAATAAGCCCACAGGCTAGAGTTTGAGAGGGAGGAAAAGCTGCAGGAGAAAAGGGAGATAGCAGTGAAGGATGCAAGAAGAGCAGCAAAAGATGTAGGTGGAGCAGCAAAAACAAGAGGTCGAGAGAGAGGAAAGGCTGCAGGAGAAAAGGGGAGAAGATGCAGGCTAGGGTTACCATGTCCAACTCAGGCAATACCTGGGGACTGGATGGAGCCTGAAGACTTTCCCATTCCCTTGAACAAACAAAAAACAAATAATACAGCAGTGTGGTTCCCCTGAATACAGTCTTCATTTCCTTGTCCTCTTTTTTGCCTTCAAAGTGTTCCCCAGCAGCTGCACTTCCACTAAATGAAAGTATAATTTGTCATATCCCCACAAGTCCCTTGCCAGGCTTTGGGAGCATTTCCAAGCAAGATTTTATTAAGGAACACACACTCACAAAGCAGGCAAAATAGACAATGAATCCTTTCCCAAACACAAACCATTTGCAAGCACACACTTTTGTGATCTCACTGGGGCAATGGTATAAATCGCTTTAATCAGGGGAGTTGCTGAATGTAACAATCTGCTTTATTTTAACCAACTTCTTTAGACTAACACAGAAAAAATGAGAGTAAGCAAGAGAGCAGTCTAGGGGGTGGAGTTTTCCTCCATCCCATAATCAGGTTCTAGTTAACTCTTTACTATCCATTTTACTACACACACAACTTCTGAAACAAATGCAAAACAAACAGAGGGACTGTGCTCTGTTCCTCTCTCATACACTTACCGGGAAGAGCCGCATGGCTCATGCCTGCTTGACACCCCCCCCCCCCATAAAAAAAAACGAAGCCTTCATCCTGCTGAGATTTAAAGGCACACACATTCCCAAACACAGTTTGCAAGCTTCTTCTAAAATGTCCTGGCAAGATTTAAAGGCACATCATGGCTTTGGGAGTGGGGCTTCCCCCCACCAGTCAGCTGGCTGGCAGCAGGGAGGAACCTACAAAATCTGGGGATCCCCCACCCAGACCTGAGGGCTGGCAAGCCTAATGCAGGCAGAGCAGTGAGAGCAGCAGCAAAGGATGCAGGAAGAGCAGTGAAAACATGACCTTGAGATGAGGCACCTGCAGGCCAAGCAAAGCAGGAAAATAAAAGTTACCCCTAAAGATTTTGTCCCACAGAAGGAGGGGGAAGCCCCCTCAGTGTATCTTATTTATTTATTATTTATTTATTTTTGAGATTTATATCCCGCCCCATCCAGTATTCAGCTCGGGGCGGCTAACAGGCGGCAATGCCGAGGTTAAAATATACATATCACAAACATATTAAAAACAGATATCTATCATAAAATTGGTGCTATCATAAATTACATACAATTTACATCCAGGGTGGACGACATCCCAGACTGACGGCCAAGTTATTTCCTGCAGAACGCCAGGAAGAGTGTATCCCGAGCTGTATTAGGGCGACGTCTGCCCCTACTATGGGGGCAGATGGTTGTAAAATCATTGGTGGTATAGTGGCGGCGGCGGCTCCCCCTCAAAGGCCTGGCGGAAGAGCTCCGTCTTGCAGGCCCTGCGGAACTGCACTAAGTCCCGCAGGGCCCGAGTATCTTCTGGGAGCTCATTCCACCAGGTGGGAGCCGCCACCGAAAACGCCCTAGCAACTTTTGAGAAAGCAGCTATGCAGTGGGGGATTGCAGAGGCAGAATACATGTCCTACTTCTGTAGCATCCTAGGTGCTATCCACAACAGCATGCCCAGGGTGGAGGGGGGAATAACTTAAAGATTTCAAAGCCACAATTTTTAAACAGATCAAACTGGGGGTGACCAGTTTTGAAAGCGGTTTCAGGGCCTATCCCCACAGCAGTACAAAACATATTCTGAGTATGTGGTAAAAATGAGTGAGATGGGGAGAAGATGGGTGCAAGAATCCAAAGCAGGGGACTTTGAGGCTTTATTCCAGTTAGTAGTACTAGACCAATTTTATTCCAAACTCCCCAAAGAGATAAAATGTCTGGTAAAGGACAGACCATCCACTGAGGCATCAGAAATTGTGGACCAGCTGGTACTAAAGAGGGAGGGGTCGGATTGGAGGACATCCCAGGGTGATCTAGTGTGACCTAGTCGGGAACAATTGCTTAATACTCCAAACAGAGTATTAAGGCCAGAATAGGTATTCAACAGAAGCATTTCTAAAGAGTTCCTGGATTATCACCTGAAACTACAGGCAGGAAATTGCACGAGTGCTCCCCTAGCTGATAAAAGTCATGGAACATACAAATTTAATGTGCCATGGGTAAAGGGTTCAAAATCTAGCATTCCACCTGGCATGTGCACGGATAGTTTGTTTTGTGGAGCACCATTCAAAGATGCAACTCCTGGCCACAACCTGAGATGGTACAGTCCAGGAAAAACATTACCATTTGATTCTGCTGAATGTGCAAACTGGTTCCCAGAATATTCATCTATTAAATGGCCAGGTTACAGTTACGTTATGCCAGTTACACAGGCTCAGATACTGAGTATTTAAAAAACACACAAACATATGCTGTAGGCAGCCACTATAGAATTGGTCAGCTTGTTGAAATTATTCGTATATGGCTCGTTTGCCATTAACCCCAAATCTTCTGTACGGTAGTTCTTGTTCACACAGTTCACCCTTCTATAAAACATAGCAATTTAATTTTAAAAGAATACTAGATCAGAGTCTAAGAATAGATTTTGTTAGGAGATATGCGTTTATTTTAAAATGCTCAACTCCACAGTAACTCTGGTCAGAAAAACAGGGGGGGGGGGTGAATGAAAACATACCCATACAGGCTTCAGGCCTAGGCCTTTTTCCTACTCTTGAGGATTAATCTGCAGCATGGTAAAGCTGTATGTGCTACAGATTAGTTCAGTCTGCAATTAAATGAGAGTGCTTATACTACCACTGGCATGCAGTTAAAAAAAAAGAGTTTGAGGGGCAAAACATGATTCCTCCTTAAAGGTTAAAGAGATTGGAAACTGCCGCACATATCAACTGTTAGCATTTCTTGGATCAGAAAGAAACAGATCCTGTCACAGCTTTCTAAATATAGAGTGTCCCCACATTGTCTTCAAGGTCCTGTTGGTAGCATCTATATTACACAAACTGATAGAAAAGGGTTTCCTCACTAATGAAGCTGTACCAAGATACAATCTACTCCCTCCCTCTAAAATACATCTGAAGATAGAGGCCTCCTTCAACCCAAGTTCAGTATCAATCTCCCCTAATCAAATCATCCCCTTTACCAAATTTACAAAATTTGTAGAAATCAGAGGCACTGGGGGGGGGGGAGATATTTCAATTTTTAAAAACTAACTTAAATATTCTGTCTACAATGGAGACTACTACGGAGGTAACAGCTCCTCACCGCATCAGTAACATTGGTTCAAGCACACAGTTTAAGTGATGTTTCTTCACTCCTTTGGACAGCATTGGCTTTGATAGTTTAGATATTAAATCACAAATAGTTTAATATGAAATGACATGTCATTGGGATTTAGAAGTGGGGATTTTTTTCCCCAAAGGTGAAATGGTATTTGATCATCTTGATACAGTAATGAAGGTCAGCTTAATGCATATATCCTGAATGATCAGATGGTTTAATGTTTCTTCCCTTTTCAAAAGGAAGGATTTTCTCTACTGCTGATCACACACGACTTAATATTTTAACCTGGAGCCATTTCATTATGCCTTGCTGACATTAATATCACCAGATAACACAACATTAAATATCTATTTTCACATCTGAAGTGTCTTGCTGTGCTAATAGGCACACAGCAAAGGACTGTTTTACCAGTCATACAGCAACATATATTTAATTCACAGCTAAGAACTTGTTAATTCAACATTCTAATTTGTGCATTGAATAGCAAACACAAAACATTTTGATACCAAGAAGAGATTTCAGTGCAACATCTATCCCTCAGCATATTATATAACTGCATTTATTTTTAAACAAGCCTTCTTTGCCTTCAAGATGCAGGATGCTAGGATGCAATTTTAAAATGGTTACTCAGCAAAACAGACTGTAAACAGTGCCCCAGATATTTATTAGACATCATCTATTTGTAAACACTGTACATGTTTCCAGGAATCAGTTCCTTACCTTTATTTTCAGATTCTTTCATTTTCCCCTTCCTCCCCCTGCTGCAGCTCAGCAGAAAAAAAACAGCTGATTTCTGAAACACTGACTTTTGATTCGTCATTCATAGCCAGTCATAGGTCACCAAAGCCACCTTTCTCAGACCAGAACACTGATATGTGACAATGTATAGGAAAGGGTGTACAGCGCTCCCTTATAGTTTAGATTACAGAAAATCAGAGGAAGGCTGAGGATGTAAGTAGACATAACATATTTTATAAAATCTGGCATGGAATAGGATCTGGAGTCAAAAGGATTTCTCTGTTCATTTCTGCAGTTAATACCATTACTTATTTGCTGGCTATTTAAAAAACAAATCCATACCCATTTGTTAATTTCAAGAAAATAGGATGAAGGAAGGAAGCTAGAAGAAATTATTTGTAAAAAGACTGTTTTGCTGGCTTCTAGCATGCGATCTGGAATCTGTGGTGTAGAACTATTTCATTTCCATTTTTAGAAATGACACTATTCCTTCCAGTGTATATTAAAATGCCACCTCCCCTGCAGTGTATTTGACATAGATTCACCAGCATAAGGAAAGCAATATTAAAAGCATATTTTATCCTAGATTACTCTGCCAGCATTTGCAATATAAAATCAGTATGACTTTATCAGAAAGTGGTCTAGAGTATTCCTGTAGATGTTGGGGGAGTGAGTTGGTCATGCCTTTCCAGAAGAAATTTCCATTTATTAATTTAGTTATTTGCACAGATTTTGGAGTGCTGAGTTCGAGGCACATCTGTGGAAGATACTATGCCTATCAAAAGTTATTAGCTGAGATGACTAAGAAGAGCCTCCATGTTCAGAAGCAGTGTGCCCCTGAATACCAGCTGCTGAGGGATAAATAGGAAACCCTTTGTGTGCTTGTTGGAGGGATCTGGTTTGCCATTGTGTGAAACGGGATATTAGACCAGGCGTACATTTGGTCTGGACCCTTCCTATGTTCATTCTTATTAAGCCTTAAAACACATGGACTTCATCATGTGTGAATGACTGTACCAATGTCAGGTTTGTTCCACTGTCTGTACTGGTAGGTATATACAAGACTGACTTTACAAAAATGTTAAAAAGCAAGCCAATAATAGCACAATCATCCCTCTGTGTTAAAAACATGTACACAAATATGAAATTAACTCTTCTTCTTGTACCATAAATATATATGTGGCACAGGATCTGGATAACATGGTTACCTTAAACGAAGGGCTAGTTCTGTGCCCAAGTGACTGCTTGGGATTCAGGCCACTGAAGGCATTGCCAAATCACTGCAGAGGCCAAGCTTTGAATCCTGTTATGTAATATTTCTATCTTAAACTGTGTTATGACTTCAACACAATGATAGAAACATGCATGATGGGGCAGAGTCTCAGTGCTTTTTTGTTCTCTATCCATAAAATAGGATCATAATCGAGTGTCAGCTCTTATTTCATTGTGTTTTTATCCCAGCCTTCCTCTAAGAACTTCAGGAAGAGAGGAGCTCCATGCCACTGACCTCTCTGCTTTATCTTCACAACAACACTGTGAGGTAGGCTAAACAGAGAGAGAGAGAGAGAGAGAGAGAGCAAGGTCACTCTGTGAGCTTCATGGCTAAGTAGGGGAACTGAACCCATATCTACCTCATTAAAATCCAACTCTGTCTGTACCACCACATTAGTTCAGAGAACATAATTTGATCCACAGTACAGCTAAAAGGCATACAAAATCTGCTGCTTGCCTCAGTGAGTTGTTCTATGAAATTCATGTTGTCCAGACCAATGACTAGCTACTGGCACTTTGTGATATGAAAGCATAAAAATAGCATATAATAGCCTTAGGGCAAGAAGTTGGGATAGGCTATAGAGACTTTTCCATATCTATGTGATGGACAGCTCCAATTCCGCCTCTCCTTAAGAGCAGCCAATGGGAGCTAACAATGTTGAGAGCAGAAAAAGTTATAACCATTCAGGGAGAGTTAGTCAGTGGGGCCTGGAGAGCAGCTGAGTAAAAGCTGACAGTTCTGAGGTAGGGAGAGCCAGAAGAGTAGCCTGTCAATGACTGAGGAAAAGTTGTCTTGCAACAAAGAGTCCTGGAGGCATGAACTGAATTAAGAGTTCAAAAGTTTAAGGACTGAGATACCTCCTACATATATTTATTAATCACTCCCCTGATGTGTCAAACCATCAATAAAAACACCTTTTGTTTGTATTAACCCTTCTAACTGGATGCCTATCGCCTCAGGGAAGGAAACAAATATATGCACTCCCACACCCCTGTAAAGCCTCAACTACATACTAAACATATCTCTGAATAAATGGTGGCAGTGTAAAAAGATCCCAGTTCCAACAGCTCTTTGAAGTGCCTGGGTGAGGGGTGGTTGACATAGGGAACGAGGCTGCTGTGTCTGGTGAAGTCTTTGGGAAAGTGAAGAGAGGAGGACGCTGTGTTTGTAAGAGGGTCAGAGATGAGGCAGGTGGTAAATTGTGATTGCCTGACTTACCTGTAACCCTGAACCTGTGTGACAGAGGTAGTGGAGTGTGGTAGGATGAGCGAAAAGGATATCACAAAGCAGAACCTTTCTCTGTAGGATATTCTGTGCAGAAATATCTTTGCTCTTATAGCTTCAAATATAGTCCTCTTGTTAAATGCAAGTTCTTGAAACATTTTAACTTCAACATGCATTGCTGTTGTTGATTTTCATCCTCAATTACTATCATAAATTTGAATTCAGATATAAATCATTTGTTTTTCAGCTGGTTAAGGTTCCCTCATTTTGTCTTATACAGAAATTTGGTTTATACAGAAACCTTAGAATTCTGCCATCAGGATTTATTCAAAGATCACAGTGTAAACAGCTATTGAATGAAAATACAAACTTATTCTTTTTAACTCCCTTTGAATATTTTAGGTCAGCATTTTTAACTAGAGTTTAGGTGGCTTCCCCCCACGCCACCTAACAGCCCTATCATGATATACCTCTCAAAATTCCCATAACCCACTGCTTCCTCACCAGTCAGGTAATCATCAAGCCTTGTACACAGCCAATTATATAATCATATTTGGGGCTTGTTTATTTTATTTACATTATTTATAGCCCACCTTTCTCACAGGGACTCAAGGCAGATTACACAGAGTCAATACAATCAACAAAATGGGTCATTCAATAAACAGTGCAATAGGATTAGGATTGTAGAAGTTTGGAACCAACCAGAAATCTAACATGACACACTAAGTGGTTTAAAAATTACATAGTAGGATCCTACTTACAGTAATCTATACACAGTAGTATAGATCATGGTCCCTAATAATTTACCTAAGTAACTTTGTAAATGATTTTGTACAGTACAACTGTATTACCTGTGCAGAAAAGCCCTCTTGAATAATTCAGTTTTGCATAGTTTGCAGAAAGCCAGGAGAGTGGGTGTCTTCCTGACCTCCTTGAGCAGACCATTCCATAAAGTGGGGGGGGGGGCACAATGAAGAAAGTACATGTATAGGCAGTTGTTGAATTTGCCCATTTTTAGGTTGGCACCTGCAGAAAGCCCTGCTGAGATAAGTGAAACTGTGGTGATAGTGGGGAGGGGTGTTTCCACAGATAAGAGGGACTAGGGCCATGAAGGGCTTTGTATGTGACAGCCAATAATTTAAACTGAGCCTGGTAGCAAACGGGCAGCTAACAGAGTGTCTGCAGAATGGGAGTAATAGCAGAGCCACCGCATTCTGTGCCAACTGGAATTTTTGAATTGATTTTGAGGGGAGACCAATGTACAGTGCACTACAGTAGTCTAATCGTGATGCTACTGGATCTAAGTGGACAGATTAGCGGTACCAAAGTAAGTAGTAATCTTTCACGCTAAACTGAGTTCTTAGAAGGTGGGGTTTTTTACAGCTGCATTAACTTGCTTCTCCAGTAATAAACCTGGATCCAGTCTAACACCTAGGTTTTTAACTGAGCCAGAAAGGGTCAGCTGAACTGCATCAAAAGTGGGAAGTACAAAGTTCTTCAACCAGCGTTACCTTTCTCTTTTCAGAGTTTAGTTTTGGTTAGGTAAAGGTAAAGGTAAAGGTTCCCTTGCTCGAAAGCCAGTCGAATCCGACTCTAGGGTTGTGGTGCTCATCTCCGTTTCAAAGCCGAAGAGCCAGCGCTGTCCGAAGACGTTTCCGTGGTCATGTGGCCGGCATGACTAAACATCAAGGCGCACGGAACGCTGTTACCTTCCCACCGAAGCGGTACCTATTTATCTACTTGCAATTACTTGCTTTCGAACTGCTAGGTTGGTTAACCAGGCAGCTATTCAGGACCTCTACTGCATCACCAGGAGATTTGGATAAGGATATATAGAGTTGGGTATCATCAGCATATTGATGACAACCACTCCTCAAACTATGAATGATTAGTCCTAAAGGCTTACACAAAGATCGAAAAACATAAGAGATAAAATTGTGCCCTGTGGAACCCAAGAAGATAGGTCCCACACTGATGATAACTGGGTTTCAACAGCAACCCTTTGAGTCTGATCTGTGAGGAATGACTTGAACCAGTTCAATGCAGATCGCCTGATTTCAGTGAAGGAGAGCAAACTGCAGAGGCCCACCTGGGCTTCAGGTGCCTATATACCAATACCAAAAGCTTGGGCAATAAGAAGGAAGAACTTGAGCTCCTAATGCAGACAGAGGGATATGAGTTAGTAGGCATTACAGAGACTTGGTGGAATGGTTCCCATGATTGGAATGTAGTAGTGGATAGTTATGAGTTGTTCAAGAAAAACCAAAAGGGCCAAAGAGGAGGTGGAGTGGTGCTGTATGTGAGGAGGAGGAAGAGGAAGAGATTGGATTTATACCCTGCCCTTTGCTACCCAAAGGAGCGGCTATCTCCTTTCCCTTCCCCTCCCCACAAGAGACACCCTGTGAGGTAGGTAGGGCTGAGAACAGCTCTGAGAGAGCCATGACACACCCAAGGTCACACCAGCAGCTGCGTGTGGAGGAGTGGGGAATCAACCCGGGTTCTCCCAAATTAGAGTCTGCACTCCTAACCACTACACCAAACTGGCTCTGGAGAAGGGTTGCTTATCAAGAAATACTGGAGGAGGCAGGTAACAGCTGAGTGGAAAGTATCTGGGTGAGGATAAGGAAAGGAAGGACAAAAAGAATTGTGGTTGGAGTTTGCTACAGATGGGGTTGCCAACCTCCAGGTAATACCCCATCAATGTTCACTGTGAAAAAAATTGATTCAAGTCATTTATTTCTAAATGGAAATATTATATAATTTGGGGGAGGGGGGAATCTCAAAAGGAAACTTTATCCAAATAAAGCAGTCCTGAACCTCTCCCACCACTTGGGAAGGAAACCACTGTGACACATGTGTAACATCTCATCTGAAAGAGCAAGAGTATATTTATAGGATGCAGTGCTAAAATTCTGCCTTGTAGGCAGTCAGGTAGAGTTTTGAGACCCTGGAACTAAAACCTTGGGAAATCTTTTGAGGAGTACCCATTAGTCTGCTGCAAAAATTACTGACCGAAGACTGCCTTTATACATTTGAGCAAGTGACCTAGGCCAAGAAAAAAATTATGTCCTCATTATCATAGGGGACTGGAATGCTAAAGTAGGAAGTCAAAAGGTAACTGGAATAACAGACAAGTTTGGCCTTGGAAAGCAAAATGAAGCAGGGCAAAGGTTAACAGAGTTTTGTCAAGAGAACACACTGGTCATAGCGAACACCCTTTTCCAACAACCTAAGAGACGACTCTACACATGGACATCACCAGATGGGCAACACCGAAATCAGATTGACTATATAATTTGCAGTCAAAGATGGAGAAGCTCTATCCAGTCAGTAAAAACAAGACCTGGAGCTGACTGTGGCTCAGATCATGAGCTACTCATTGCAAAATTCAGGGGCCTTATTTCTAGTATATTATATAAATATATAATATATATAAGTATATAATGTATGGCACACCTATATTTGTTTGTTTTGGACTGCAAGCAACACAAATTTACATATGGAAAGTTATTTATTTAGTTATAAAATGTATATCCTGCCTTTCTGCCCTCACAAGGGCTACCAAGGCAGCTAGCAATGTAAAACGTGATAAAAACCACATTTTAAAACCGTTAAAATCAACCCCCCAGCATGTATCATTAAAACAAATTAAAAGCAAAATTAAAAGACATAAAAACAATTAAAATATGAAGCAATTGTTTCTGACATACCAAATTTGCAGATTTGTTGGTTTGGTTGGGCTCTTCAAGTTGCTAGCACAGATGCAACAAACTGAGGATTGGTTTAACTGTGAGCTATCAGTACTCTTGATTGTGCAATATGAAGAAATGGAATGACTAGATAAGTATAGGCAGACAGGTACAGCAGTCAGCCAGGGAAAAGATCAAACCAGTTTAAGAGGTTTTTACTTCTGTGAACTAAATGAAGGTTATTCAGAAGTTATAAACATTTAAGAGCTGATCAAACCGTTAACTTGTGTAAATACTGGGCATTTTTTTGCCTTTAAAGGATGTAAGCCGTTTCTTTTGAAAATTAGTGGCCTAGTCAGGCAATTCTAGTTTCTAGCAGAAACAGAAAGGGTGAAGTTTTTCCAGAAAGTAACAGTCGTTTGGCATGCAGTGTGGGTTGCCACTTTGCATAACTTTATAAAATACCTCATTTATAAATAGACTGTTGGAAGATATTTATTAGGATTGGAGTTTGGCTCACTGGTAGAGTACCTGTCTTGCATACAGAAGGTTACGACTTTTCTCTACCTGACACCCTAGAGAATTGCTGCAAATAAGAGAATACAGTGCTGGGCTAGATGAATCTGAATTATATGTTCATTTCATATGACTAAGTGTATTCAGGCAAATGATGGCATACAGTTGTTGGTCTCTGTGGCACATCCTTGTAGAACACATGGAAGTTTATAGCTCTTCTGTGAGTAGCACTGAAAGAGTTTCTGTGTGGCAGCATTATACCTGGAAGTAGTTTTTACTGGTAAGCCCAGTGCAATTGAGAGCTAGGTACATGAAGCATTCCTATATCAGCACCTTACATGCAGTGCTGGTGTGGAGATGCTTCATTTGCTTAAAAGCTGTTTCCCCACTATCCTGAGCTTCCTGGAGAAAGAAGAATATACAAAGGAATGAGTGGTTACACATGATTTTTAAAAATACTTTGAACAGTTTCCACACAGAATGCTATCATGCAAAATAGTTTCTTGGCTGCTGAATCTGAACTGGTCCTCACACACATTTAAGAGGAAAAATATTTATAGTTTTTGCTGTATTGGAAACTATCAGTAGAATGCTAATAAATCCAATCACACAAGGGCCTGATAATAGTGGGTTGTACTCCACTACACTGCTTAGGCTTCCTCCAGTGAACAACCTCTTCTGCTGGAGGAAGAGGTTTTTTTTGCCACATCTGTAGTTATCTGAGCAGAGATGTTGGACATAATCCATTGTGCTCTCGCTGTGTTTTTTTAAAGTCATGTTTGAAAGGTATCCTGTTAAAACCCTAGATTGTACATTATTGTTTGTTATACCAAGACTTCAAAAGTCTTGTGTGAAAATTAGGGTTGCCAAACCCCCCGGTTTGCCAGGGGTCCCCCATTTTTTTGGGGGGGGGTTCTACCCGCCGCCGACCAGATGGCCGGCGGGGGAAGCCCCACCCCCAACACCCACAGCCACCCATGTTTGGCAGAGATCAATAACTTTGTAGTAGTCTGCCTAAGGGGATTTCATAGCCTATACTAGTAGACAGGTAAAGTGAGCCCACACACATGGGCTGACTACTGTTTTTGTTTGCTTCACAGCTGATTAGCACAGCTTGGCATTCATTGTAGCAGGAGAATTTCTGATCTAGGCAACCAGTAGTGTGTGTACTAAAGCACTTTCCCCCTCTTGTTTTAGCAGTAGCAAAATTCATGAAGACAGGTCTGTATTTATATGTGTGAAGGGCTGGTGTACTGCAAGGCCTCCTGGAAATCATGTCACCTTGTCACTAAACCCCCTACCTCCAGGACTGATGTCAGCTACCCATTGCCAACAACAGAGAGCAGGTTTCCACTCTCTGCAATAATGGTCTAAAGCATAGTACTTTACTTTCCCCCATAGGACTGAATGGCAGCTGTTCACTTACATAGGAGAAAGTAAAGGAGAATACAACAGAGATCAGAATTAAACCAGGTCCACATTCCTGTACCTGTCCAGTAATTCTTCCCCATCATCAGCACAGCCTCAGCCTGGGAAATGCAGAATGGAAGATTTGTTACTCCCCAAATCTGTTTGTTTTACCTTCACCTAGGGTTGCCAAATCAACTTACCTCACCGGCGGGGGATTCTAGGGTGGCTCTTGGAGCGCGCACGCGGAGCACACGCGTGCCACATGCACGTCACAGGCAAGGGACGTCATGGCGCCGGGCACCCTGGAGGCGGGGCCACAGCCATTTGAGGGGAAAGCTCTATGTTTTCCCCTGGCCTCCAAAGCGGAGGGAAATCCGCCCCTGGGGGGAATTGGCAGCCCTACCTTCACCTGTAATGTGTTTAGTTCTCATAAATAGTCCTAACCAATCCTGTGTGAGGCTGGGCTTTCCTGGTATTGATTATTCCCTGGTGAAGAGCCACAGTGCTTCCAATCTCTAAAAGAAGAATCTGACAGTGCTGTAGAGACAACAGAGTGAGCAGAATATTAATTCTGATCTCAGCTTTCTGTACATTTCTCTTTTTTAATTATTTAATTAATTAAATTTTTATCCCGCCCTCCCGGCCAAGTCTGGCTTAGGGCGGTTTACAGACATATAAATTCCCATAATACAATCATAATAAAATCACATACATTAATAAATTCAGCATTAAAATTCAAGAAAATAAAGTGCTAGCAACATTCCTTATATTCCAATTGACTCTTCGACCTTTTGCAGCTATCTCAGGTCATTGGCACAGGCTGTGTTTGAGGGACCTGCGGGTCTGTTGTGTCATGATAATGACAATAGAGTTCCTATGATTGTCTTGCTTTTATAAGTGTGGTGAATTAAATTGCTTCTTGGTGGTGCTTTCCCACCCCCAGTATTCTAATTCCAATCAGTCAGCATGAAGATAATCTTTTGTATAGTTTACATGGTTTTTCTATGCTGTTGGTTAAACAGAAGAAAATACTCTGTTAGGAATTGCCTAAATACTTGAAGTGTTTCTTGTTTCCATGAGTGAAAAATGATTGTTAATAGTTACCATGGAAAGAAAGGGGAACATAGCCTTTTATTTAAACGAATAGTTAACAGGTTGTGGTTAAATTGATGTAGTTCTAAAGACAGATAATTTACATTGACTGCTGGGATATATGCTTCCTGTAGTCCAGAATGTATTCCAAACTGAACACGTTATATTTCTAAAGGTTTCCTGCAGAAAAAGTTGTTTAGCAATTTTAAAACTCTGTGTTAACAATTTGGTCTTGGTTTAACACACAGGTGATAGAGATGAAAAGATTTTTGAAACAGCATTTACTATCATTGTTCCTTTGTGGAAGCTTAAAAGGAATGTTACCCTTTCATGTCAGTTTTTTCATCCACATGGAAATTTGGCTTGGATTTTGGATGAGGAAAGCAATGGGTTGTGTTTTTGTCAGGAGCTTAATGATTACTCAGCATGTATAAGATACCCATAAAGGTAAAGACAACTTAAGAAAGAATAAACATTTAAAACATTAGGCATTCCTTGTTTCTCGAGTTATGGAATGTTCCAAGGATTAAGGTTTAGTTTGCTTTGTATGAGAGCGTTGGAAACTTACTCATACTTTTGGGATGATTGTTTTATTTACAAGTCTACTTGGGTCCCGGTCACACGGAGGGTTTTGGCCCGGGAGAGGGACGGATCGGGGGCACAGCAAACGGGCGCAATCTCACCGCAACATCTGGGAAGCGGCGCACACCCATCCCCAATCCGTCCCTACCCCCGAAAACCCGCAGCAAAAAAGAACCACCATCAGAGGTGGTCTTACCTGAACGGCTGCGGTAAGCGTGGCCGTGGGATCGCCAGCGCATCCTTCTACCGGCGCATCCCCGGCTCCTGGCCGAACTACGCATGCACACGCATGTGCAGCTGGCTGCCTCGGTCTCCGACCGTGGCTTCCTCCCCGGCATCTGATCGTGCCGGGGAGCAACGACGCCACGGCTCAGGGGATCCATGTGATCCCGCCGCGGCATGTCTATTTTGGTGCAGCTTCCAAAAGCCGCACTTTGGCCATGCATTTTCTCCACCGTGTGGCAGGGGCCAAGGAGAGTTTAATGGAGGCATATTTGTTTAGCAGACCACATAACCACTAATCCTGCATCCAGTGTCCCAAACAGTTATTAATTTTGGTGGCAAAGCTGAAGGTGTGACTGTCAGTGGAGTTTCTCACATTAGCCATGTTTTTTCTTTCTTGGAGAACTTCTGGCATCAATGGTAATTTATTTAAAGAGATTGTACCCTTTCTTTACTATATTTAAAGGAAGCAAAATAGAAATACAAAATCTATTTGTTTAAAATTTTTAACATTCTGGCAACCTAATTGTGTTTGCATCTCGATATGGTTTTTGCTTAAAAAAGTAAATGTGATGATAGTTTAAAATTGGAATAAAATATATTTGGGAAGAGCTCAGTGTAATTCCTTATGATCTTTGGGATACTTGTAATATACAACTGATGACAATAGTTTTAAAGAGGAAAGCCAAATGTAACCTTTAAAAACCATATCCAGAACCCGCTTCTTTGTATTATAGAAGTATTATATTTATAAACCTCTAAGAAATAGGATAGTGCAAAGATCTTGTACTAGCGCAAAAGAATTTGACTTTCCTTCCCTTTGAACAGTAGAATCTTCCACATACCTTGTCACAAACTGCTTTTGAAATTGTCCTCATATTCTTGGGTGACAGGTGCAGTGCGGTAGAGTTGATATTTAAGAATTTGTATAAAGCCTCACAGAGATCATGAAATCTATCCACAATTCTCTGGATCCTGCCCATGTTAATCCAGAAAGCCAATGACAAAGCTGTGATGAACTATTATTCATCATACATATATTAGGAATTACTCATAAGACCTTTGTGGAATCATATTTTCAGTCTCTGACTAGATGTGACAGTCTGTTGACAATAATGATCCTTTTGTTACTTTAAACCTCATTTTCTGAATTTGCTAGGAAGAACAGAAGCAGATGGAACTTCAGAGTCTGAAACTGTTCACATTCCAGCAGGATAGTGCCCATTCTCTTCCAGCAGGATGATAGCTCTTTCTGGAGCTCCATTGATGTAAATGAGCTCACCCACATATGCATCAGGTTACACATGAGACTTTGGATTTAGGTTCACATATTCCCTCTCCTCTCAAACGTTTCCTTTGCACTATATAAATCTTCCAGTATGCATCAGCGGATGATTTTACTTTTCTTATTGAAAGTGAATATATTTACAGTGTTCTATGGAAGTAAGATTGCAAGGTGAGATTGTCAAAGGCTTCTCCTGTGTTTTATATAAATATGAAATATGAATAGTACACCCTGATGATCATTCTCAGATTAGTTCCTCTGTACATATTATTATCCATGTTGGTCACTAAGTAATTTCCAGCTGGCCTATTAGCTCATTATGGAATGTTTATTGCTGATACTTTCCCTTTTTTTAGAGCCAAAGGGGGAAAATATCTGTAGTTTTATACAGATTTGCTATCTGCTTTACTACAGGACTAGGAATATGTAAATCAAAGCATAAAAGGACTTTTAATCATGTAAGCATGAATACAAATGAAATTGTTTAGATCTATATCAACAGCAGTTGATCCTGTATGTGGAAATCTCAGTGTACTGTATGCCTCTGCAGCTATGTGCCAAGCCTGATATTACTAGGAACTGAAAGGCGCTTTTTGCTGATGAGGAAACTGTTCATGTTAAAAGAAAATAGAGCTGGAGGATGTGGCAATGCTTTGAAATACCTGAAAGAGTATCATAATAAGGAAGGGAGAATGGTTGAGTTCCGACTGGCAGTTTGAAGCGGGAGGGAGTCGTGGCAAAAAAGACCTGGAACAAACTGTTCCGGGTTTTCCCGGTCACACTGCACCGACTGATATGGGAGCATACCGGGGAGGAGGCGTAAGGTAGTGTTAACACTGTTGGCCCACCCCTGGCGGAGGCACAGCTGTAAGACGCGGCTTTCTTTTTGGTAATCTGGAGATATGCGCATAAACA
The DNA here is from genome assembly GCF_001447785.1 of Gekko japonicus. NCBI lineage: Eukaryota > Metazoa > Chordata > Lepidosauria > Squamata > Gekkonidae > Gekko > Gekko japonicus. The sequence goes on from NW_015169172.1 coordinate 3,202,796, forward strand.
CATAAGGGCACAAGAAAAAACGTGGCTTTTGGTGTTCACAGTTTGTTGGTGCGGGATGGGCACAGGATAATCGCGCTTTCCAGGGTTTGATACCACTTTCACCTAGTATCTTTTAAACTCGGGAGGGAAGCATTACAAGACAGGTTGAGTACGGCTGGGCAATGCCGGACAGATGTGCCTGTGTGAACGCCCCCTTTAATCCGTTTATGAAACGTTTCTTAAACGTGCCTATGTCGGACCAAACTGCCAGTCTGAATTCGGCCAATGTGTAGTTAGAACCATACTCCCTGAGAAATGGTTGCGAAGAAAGGTGTGTGAGCTGTTGCAAAGCCTGTTTAGCTTGGGCTATCAGGAAATGCTTCCTAAGAAGCTCTCAAGTTGAGTAATTGAGTTTTGGAATTTTTCTCTGGAGGCTTTTACAATGAAAAGGAATGCTCATCTGTGAAATGTATTTAAAATCTAGGGAAACTTGCTGTTGCTATAGGAAGTTGGACCAATCCTAACCAATACATAAAGTCTCTTATCGTTTTGTGTGTTGTGGGTGTGTGTTTGGCAATCTCCTAGACTATATTATACTTCATGGCTGGATTCTCTTTAAAAAAACTTGGTAAATTACAGGAGAGTTCTGTTCATTTGTTTAAATTAATATGAATGCCTTTATAAGTGAGGAACAGCATTCAGTTGAAGAGTAATCTTTGTGCAAGAAACCAACTACAAAGCCTCATAATCTGTGCTCACTGTTCCATAATTAATTGTCTGCCTCGCAAATAACATGTAGATGGTGTATTAGTCCAAAGAAAAACCCTCAAATTCATGTATTAAGACCAACCAGAAAGATACAACACTGTGTCTGCTTTCCACAGGGTCAAGAGTGCCTCATGTCAGCTCTGCCTCTGCTTCAGTGCTTTCTAAGTCTGCATGGCTCTCCAGGAGCAGATGGGAATGGCCTCAAGATTGTGGCCGGAGACAACTCTCCCCCCCCCTTGCTGTTGTTTAACTACCCAGCCTGAAGAGTTCTGGAGAACTCAAAAACTTGCATATCGTTTGGTATCATTTTGTTAGTCTGAGGCAGATCTTCCTCTTGCATTCAGTATAATATTTGATGTGCAAAACAAAACAAAACAATTTGTTCCTTTTAAGATAATTTCTCTCCAGGTGGTATTTTGTGAGGGTATGACTGAATTGGCTCATGGTCTAAAAGCAATTTGTTCAGGTCACTGAGGGCAACATTCTTCACATACCTGAATCTGTAGCTTTAGATTACTATTTTTTTCAATGCAATAATGAAGCTGATTCCAATCTAGCTGTCTTCTTTATTATAGAGCAGCCTGCAACAGCACACAGTCTCAGCATCCCCCTCCCTGATTATCTGCACTTCCTGCAAAAATTTCAGTAAACAGTTGTTTGTGGCTGTTCTCCACCTGCAGAAAGCTCTGGGGGGGAGGGTATAAATAAATAAAAATCAGCCCAGCCTGCCTAACTTGGAGTAAGGGGCTCTTGTTCCTTTTGGATTTAAAACAAATCTAAGAGCTAAGATGAAGCACAGCTCTAGCAGCTTTCTAAATGGTGATTGGAACACTGGCCACTAATACAACACTTTGAAATAGTTAGAACCATTATTGTAAAATGGGCGGGTTTGTGTTGTGGTTAGAGTGTTGACCCGGGATCTGGTTTGTATTTGCACTTTTGCTGGGTGATCTTGGGTCACACAGCCTCCTTTCCTCTAGGTTTGCAAACCTCCAGGTGGGGCCTGGAATCTCCCAGAATTACAACTGATCTCCAGACTACAGAGATCCATTCCCCTGCAGGAAATGGCTCTTTTGGAGGGTGGACTCTATGGCATTATACCCCTCTGATATCCCTAGGCTTCATCCCTAAATTCCCAACAGTGTCCCAATCCATACCACTCAAGGTTGTAGTAAGAATAAAATGGAAGGCAAGACAACAGTGTAAACTGCTTTGGGTTCCTATTGTGGAGAGGTGGAGGATAAATGAAGTAAATAAACAGGCAGTAGAAAACAATGGTATAGACTGGGGTGGCCAAGTAGGTACTCAGTAGCCCTCTACAGAACCATCGAGTTTGTCCTCTGGTTTCTGGCATTCTTGCAAATAGTATTGGATTAATTGGGCTTTGATTTAATCTAGCATGGCACTTCTAATGTTTTTTGGCAAATATGCCAAGGATCACTGTATATAGGCTTGTTTTCTTGATCATCTCACAAGTCAGAGAGTTTTGGAAAGTGACCTTAATGAATTACTAGACCTCATACCAGATAGGAACACCGCTAAGCATACCCACACATGCTAGGATAAGTACTGTGCACAGCATAACATAACATAGGGTTCTAGGATATATAATCAAACCACTGAAAAATAGTAAACATTTGTCTCTCAGAACCTCAATGATTTGGGAGTCATCTCCCTTTTATATAAAAGCCTATTGGTGGCACTTCTCTAGAACATTCCACACGCTTCGGAATTGGTTGGCACCCTGGTGTATCACTCAGAATCTGTCCCTATCCACTGGCTGCATTGCTTGAGTCTTGCCTCCAACATTCTAAACAGTTTGCTGTTTCCCTCCCCCCCATAGCCAGTCAGAACACAGAGGTTATTTGCATATGCAGCCTCATTGGCCTTTGCCTCGGAACACAGAGGTCATTTGCATATGCGACTTGATTGGCTTTTGCCTCTAATATTCTAAACAGTTTGCTGTTCTGAGGTAAAATGTGTCCAATCTCCAGGTGAGGGCTGGAGATCACTCAGAATTACAACTGCTTTCCAGATGGCAGAGATCAGTTCCCCTGGAGAAAATGGTGGGCTCTGTATCCTTATATGCTGCTGAGGTGGCCCCCGTATGACAGCCAATGTGACGTAGCAGTCAGGGCTTCAGAGCACGGGAGAGGCTGCAGGTGTGTGGGGCAATGCTCCATCTAAGATGTGGAGTCTTGTAAACAAAACTTTTCCTTTGTGAGCTACTGGAATTAAAGTTGTGAGCAAGCAATTCAGCTACTACATAAATTAGTTTGCTCTGGAGCCCCATCCTTCCTGAGCTAAGACAAAAATGTGTGAGCTGGAGGCTAAAAAACTGTGAGCTAGCTCACACTAACTCAGCTTAGGGGGAACATTGGTGTGGGGGGTGGAAAGCTGAAGATTGAGGGTGAAATAAAGGTAGGTTGATGATTGGCTGGTAAGGAGATAGGGTTGCCAACTCCAGGTGGGAAATTCCTGGAATTACTCAAAATTACAACTGTTCTTTAGGTAGCAGAGATCAGTTCCTCTGGAGAAAATGGTGGATTTATACCCTGCTGATAAAATGATGCAAAAATTATACAAATTGTTGATGGCGGATTATTTGATGGGGGAAATGGT
>NW_015169173.1:0-4239 GCF_001447785.1 Gekko japonicus
GTTACTGGTAAGCAACCTGTTTTTTTTCTTAGCTCTGAATCATTCCATTGGCCATTCTACAGAATTACACCCTTTCCTAAGTAACTGTCACATTTATTTATTTAATTTAAAATACAGCCATGTAAATTAAGTCTTGTGTTGGATTCCTGGCCTTTAAATGTTGTTGAGTATTTTAGCAATTAGTCAGACAGCTGTAAAGAGCCACTCTGAAAAATAGTGAAATTAGTTTTCTACAAGGCATATTTCTGTATATGGGGACTGTGATGCTTCAGATTGGTTTCTGTCCATTTGCCCCCTTTAACAATTGATATTGTGAGTAGAAGACAGTAACCCCAAATTAATAAAAGGTCTGAGTGTTGCATTTGATTGCTTCTCTGCCAACAGTAAAGGAACACACCAGTGGAAGTTTGTATGATTTGCTGGTGTTCTTTATTTTGCAGAAGAGATAGAAACTCTAGAAAAGGACTTGGCAAAAACCATGAAAGAGATGGAAGACCTTAAAAACAAACAGGCTAGCCTGCTTGAACAGCTTCAGCAGCAAGATAACCTGAACAAATCGTTAAAACAAAAAAACATACAACAGAAACAGAGCTGTAAAGATTTGGAAAGTGAGCTGGAGACAAAAAATGAACTGGTAAAGCAATTTAGAGTATTTCTAAAAAATTAGAGAGCTCTTGGATTTCAAAATATACTTGTGTCGTAGAACTAAATCTCAATGAAACGGTGTTGCAATATATGGTGGAGACTGGTGTTTAATTTGTTTGGGGGATTATTCAGAACATTTAAACTGTTCCCGCTCAAGTCAATTTGACTACTGAAATATCAGTAGTTGACTTTGTATGTAATTTATCTGGATATAGTACTTTTATGACATTCTTCTCACTTTTGGTGTGTGTGTGTGAGAGAGAGAGGGGGGGGAGAGGGGGAGAGAGAGAGTGCGTGTGCATATATTAACTTTAGAAATATAAATGTTTTCTGTTTTTCATATTCTGATTAACATTGTTGCCTTTAGATAGTTGGGTTAAAATGTTGCTTAGTGATCATGAACTAAGGTGCGGTATATTTTGTTTCCTATTGCATCATATCCCCCAGTTGTCTGGGGGAAAGTTGGGTTTATAAATTATTTAAATAAATATCTTTGGTTTACTTCAGATGTTCAAATTTTCTGTTATTAAAGATAATCTTATCATTTTCATTTCTGACTACAAAACTCACTGTTAAAAACTAGCCTGTTAAGATTTGCTTAGAATTCTTAATTGTTGTGCCCTTACAACATTGCTTAAGACTCAGTGCACAACTCTTAATTAAGATTCTAAGCATCTGGGATTAATGAAAACTGGTTTAAAAGAAGGGTTAGCTAAGGGTTGCTCTGGAGAACTAGAAATTATGAGGCGGAATCTTTATGAGAAGTTCTCGTGCACAATATCTATTGAAGTGAACGGGAGGGTGCTTATTTGAATAGGACTTGTGTGGGAAGACTTCTCAGTGGGTTCTGCCCATTCTTGTAACAACCCTGACTGAATGAACAGCATGTCTCTCAAAATAGCTTAATTTTCAGAATATCTGGCATCCTATATTTTTCAGCACTGCCTACTTTTGTCCGTCTGGATGACAGATTTTGCTTGCCTCTCTTTCCTTTAGCCAATAGCTCGGTTTGTCCCAGTTTCCTTACTGCTGAGCCTTTATTCCACATTAAAGGTAGTCCTTGTGTGTAAAGCTTGATTGCATATATTTTGTTTATAGTGAGTCCTAGGATTTGCTTGCATGGTCTTGTTTCAGACTCACCCAGTGAAGTTAAAACAGAATTTGTTTATACAACTGTTTGCTTGAAACTTTCCTGTTATGTATTTTTTTCTGAATTAGAATTTTTGCATGGTATCGTATACTTTGATTTAGAAATTTAAATCTTTTCCTTATTTCAGTCTTTCCTTTTTCTGCCCTTCTCTGTTTCTCTTTTCCTGCTTCAGTTCTTTCTTCTGCTACCTACTGGAACCTTGCTGCATGCTGTCCTTCAGGTATCCAACAAGAAAAGCTATCAGAAAAAGAGACATCACATAATTCTTTGTTAACAGCTTGAAAGTACTAGGATAGTGGCCATTCCCAATAGATTACATTCATTAATGTACTTTTGGAAGTACAGTTCTGAGATTTATGGAGACCCTATAATGCTTAACCATTGTAGGTTTTTAATGGTTAAGAACTGGTTTTACACCAGGATGTGAAACCATGGTTCAAAGTCTTTGTGAACCATGGTTTGGGTTAACCATGGTGAAATGGTATATATACACCAAGCAATCTGTGGTTAAGACAGTTTGTCTGCTGCTCCCAGCCTCTGTCTGGAAAGTAATAAGCAGGCCTGGAATTTTCCAGTGCATACCAGGACATAGAAGGGCTGAGCTTAGCAATGTAAACTGTGACTTCACTGTTCACCTTTGCAGTCTTAATTAAAGTTAAGACAGTAAACCCTTATTAGTTGTATCTAAGGTCATATATTATGTATTCATCTGGCAACAGTCTTTGGGCATTTGGAATGCACAGACAGACTCGAAAAAAATGACAAAAACACCATTTTAGTTTGTAGTTCAATTATCTCCTGTTAAAAATTAAAATATTTGACCCAAGCAGAATAAAATACAGTTGGATCCTTTATCCAACTGAAAAATATTAATATAATGCAGTTAGGTTAATTTTGTGAAGATGGCAGCCTAGGTTTCCCCCCCAAGCCTTTAATTTGTTAGTATATAAAAAGAACTGATCAAGACGGGTAGCCTTAAAGTCTGTAGTACCATAAAAACTGACAAAAATTTGTGGCACAGTATGAGCTTTTGTGAGTCACTGCTCACTTCTTCAGAACTGAGTAACTCATTACATTAGTGCATTCTACTGTGTATGTATTTTATCAGTAGTATGTCTTGACACATCATCATTATATATGTTTGTATGTGTTTGATAGTAACAGTGCAGTCCTAAGAGAGTTACATTCTTGTAAATCCATTGAGGTCAGTGGTCTTAGAAGGGTACAAATCTGCCTAAGATTGCATTGTAAGATAGCTGTGATCTCGCAGCAGGGCCCTGTTTCTCACTGTGGACAGTAAAAGAAGACAGAATGGAAGCTGTTCCATAGCTGGCAAATGTGAAAGCCTCTGGTGCTTACTAGGAACAGAAAAAGCATTTAAGGGATTTGTCACATGTCTGGGGAGGAAATCTATGTTTTTACTGTATGGTGGTCTGAAGTATTTCATACACATACCTTATAGTGTCCCACCACATGGAAATACTGCTTGTACCAACAGTTTCCTTGTAAAACTGACATGTTGTTACTGACATTTTGTATTAGCTAAAGCAGAAGACCGTGGAATTAACCAGAGCCTGTCAGAAACAGTATGAGTTGGAGCAAGAGCTGGCTTTCTATAAGATTGATGCCAAGTTTGAGCCATTAGGTTATTATCCAGAGGAGGTATTTATTTGAAAACGATATTCTTAATTTGTTTCTTGGAGTTCTCTTATTTCCTTCCAGTCATGCTATTTATGGTAATTTTGTAGATTTTTCTTTAGAGAGTTATTTGTATAGTTGTCTGGTGAAATGAGAAGCTAAAATTCCCCAAAACATGGTATACTGTATGTCAGAAGCACACAAGAAGAAGATTGCCCTAGTTCCCTTTCCCTAGTTGCAATGTTTATGTATTCATTCATATATTTATATCCTGCCTTTCTATTTAAAAATGAATGCTCAAGGCAGTTTTGTATGGGTCTTATTACTGTAAAACAGTTGAAATAACACCTTTACCGTACAATCCTATGCAAACAATGCAGTCCTAAGAACACTTTCCTGTGAGTAAGCCCCATTGAATAGACATCCATAGAATTCTGAGTAGACCTCCTTAGGATTGCACTGAAAGAGGCAAACTACATGATCTCTTTCTTCATGCACTTACGCTAGTTTGCCTGTGTTCCTTGCAGCCCCACAGCAGTTGCAGGGAACTGCTTCTTAAAAAACGACAACAGGCGAGGCCAGGTCGGCTTGGAATGACACGATGGAGGAAAGAAGGGCTCCTGCCTCCCCACCAGCATTTTTCTTGCACGGAAACTGCACTGGAGGGAATTTATTTTGCATATTTTGCTGCTCTGCATTCACAGGTACTCCACATGGAGCATCAAAATTGGCAAAAAAACCCCCTTCCCCTAGCATAGTTTTTGTGTGAGAAAACTACTTGGGGGGAGGCAGAAGCCCTTTCCCTA
>NW_015169173.1:4281-8937 GCF_001447785.1 Gekko japonicus
GTTCTTTTTTTGGGGGGGGGGGGATCCCCACAGCTGCTGTGTGGCTGCAAGGAACATGGGCAAAGTAGTGTAAATGAGTGAAGAAACATATTGTGTGGTTTGCCTCAAAGTCACTCTAGTCAAAGACAATTTCAGTTGGCTTAGGCTGCATAGGATTGCTCTGTAAATTAGTTGCTTACAACTACACAAATTGACATAGCAAATCAATGTAAAATGAGCATTGAAAGGGGTTATTTGACAGATTATGATTATAACCCTTTTAAAACACATTGAATTATGTTGTTGAGACCTCATAAAATCATTTAGCAACCAATTTAAAATCTGACTAGCTTTACATTATGTTTTCAGGATGTTGAACTTGATAATGCACCGAGTGAAAGCCCTTACATTGGGAAAGCCAGGTATAAAAGGAATATGTTTGCCATGGAAGGTTACATCCCCAATAAGGCCCAGAAAATGCAAGTGGGAAGACTGGAACAGGAGGAGCAACCAAAAATCCAGCAATTTAAGCTTAATCTTTATCAATCACTTGATGTAGAATTAGAGGAAAAACAGGGGAAGATTCAGGCAGGTAACTTAGTTCATTATTTCTTTGCTGGGGAGCTTATTCAAGCATGTATTTTAACAAAGGGTATTTTAAAAAAAACCTTGGACCATCTTGTTGTATATTTCTGTGGTTATAGCCACTACTTTCTATCTCGAGAAACTTCATTTCTAACTGCAGCACCTGTGTATATTTTTGCATCCAAAACACTGTTTTCCTTTTCTCAGCCCAAGAAAGACTGGCTGAACTGCAAGATGAAATAGCCAGCTCAGAGCAACGTGTTTTAAAAGCAGCAGAGGAACTTAACCAAGTACAAAATGCCATGGATCAGAAAAAAGTACGTATCAATATACCAACAGCAATCTAAAAATTAAGCAAAACAGTTGAAAGGACCCAGACATACAGCTGTGTGCTTGTTTTTCTGTGCAAAATTTTCAAATCTTAAGGATTTTGATTAGCATTAAATGATTATTTGTTAGGCTCTTTGGTATAAAACACTGTCAAGATGAGGCGTGTATGTACCATTCCGTCGAAAAATAGGGTTTTGATTTTTCCTCTTGTGTTTTCATAGATAACAGTATTGCTCAGTATAAGTAAATCCTAACTATAAATATACATTGATGGGGTCCGAACTGGCAGAGACTGACCAAGAGAGAGATCTTGGAGTCATAGTAGATAAGTCAATGAAAATGTCTAGACAGTGTGCAAATGCAATAAAAAAGGCCAACACTATGCTGGGGATTATTAGGAAGGGAACTGAGAACAAATCAACCAGTATCATAATGCCCCTGTATAAATCAGTGGTGCAACCACATTTGGGGTACTGTGTACAGTTCTGGTCACCACACCTCAAAAAGGATATTATAGCATTGGAAAAAGTGCAGAAAAGGGCAACTAGAATGATAAAACTGGAACACTTTCCCTATGAAGAAAGGTTAAAACACTTGGGGCTCTTTAGCTTTTAGAAATGACATGAAGCATGGACAGCTTCAAGAGGGAATTAGATAAGCATATGGAGCAGAGATCCATCAGTGGCTATTAGCCACTAGGTATAGATAGGAACTCTCAGGCTGGGGCAAGTGATGCACTGTATTCTTGGTGCTGGGGGGGGGGCAACATTGGGAGGGCTTCTAGTGTCCTGGCCCCACTGCTGGGACCTCCTGATGACACCTGGTATTTTTGGCCACTGTGTGAGAGAGTGTTGGACTAGATGGGCCTGATCCAACATTGGCTTCTCTTATGTTCTTGTGTTCTTAAGTTACAGCCCATCAAAAATCGAAGCGCAGGATGCATGTGTGCTTTATTGGAGTAAACTCTATCGGCTGCTGTTGTGTCAAACTTCTAATGATGCATGGGACTGAATGCACAAACCTGGATCTAAACTTTTGAAGGCTTTGAATGTTTTGTGTATCTCAGCCATAGTTAGGTGTGTTTTTTGCATCCAGATGTCAGAAGCGGAAAAGGAGTGTCTCCGAGAACAGCTGAGCAACAAGATATTTCTCCTAAATCAGCTGCGAGAAGAAGCTGTGGAACTAGAGAAACAGATGGAAAAGCAGAGGCAAGAAATGACCCAAAAAGAGAAGGAGCTAGAAGACTTGCAGAGAGCTATAGATTCTTTGGATCCTAAAGACCCCAGACATGTAAGTCTTCCCACCCCCACAGATGCATGGTGGTGGAAAGTGCCGCCAAGTCACAGCCAACTAATGGTGACCCTGTAGGGTTTTCAGGGCAAGAGACAAGCAGAGGTGGTTTGCCATTGCCTGCCTCTGCATAATGACCCTGGATTTCCTTGGTGGTCTCCCATCGAAGTACTAACCAGGGCTGACCATGCTTAGCTTTTGAGATCCAACAAGACTGGGCTAGCCTGGACCATCTGGGTCAGGGCATATGGATGCATAGACGTTGTATAGCTCAAGATGAACCAAACTGCTTCTGCACTTAACCAGTTAGAGTCTAGTTATACTCAGCCAGCCAGAAAACTCTATCCCTCCCAGAACTATTACAGTAATCTGTGCATCAGGAAACTGGGGAAGGAACTGGCTGTGTTGGGTACATCAGCATTAGACACAGAAGAGCCTCAGATTAACATGCATTACAGCCTGCCTGCCATAGCTGCAGCATGCCAGGGAAGGGTTAAGGCTTACTGGTTTTCCTTGGAAGCAAATTCGTGCAGCACAAAAGACTACATATATAACAGTAGACTTTGCATTAGCATATTGTTACATGGGAACTGAAAGGTGGCTTAAGAAGCTTGCCTGCATTCCCAGAGATATGGATTTGAGTTTGCCAGTTTATTTCCTTCGCAATGAAATGCTGTTTGCTCATATCAAAGAGTACCTTTTAACATCTCTTCCCGAAATGCAAGTGTATATGAACACCTATATGACCTGATGCAGTCATAATGCTGCCAGTTATCAGGTTTAATGCTTCCTCTCCTAGCCAGAGTTTAAAGTATATTTGTAAGCCCTGGTTGAGAGAAATTTGGTTAGCAACTGATGCTGCATCCTTCCCATAGCCTGAAACCACCATAGAAATGTTTGGAGTGTGGAAAAGAGCATAAAGAAGAAGACACATCTTAGTCAAATGGAGGAAGGTGTGCAATCAAGGGGGGAGAGAGAGAAATACCCATGGTGCATCAGGAAGCAAGGAATGACTTTAGTCTGTGACTATGCCAGGGCTCTTTTGCAAGTGTGCCACTATCCACCATTTTATTGTTCAGCTGCGTACTTTCTATGGGAAGTGTAGCCCTTTACAAATAGCTGAGCCTGTAGATCAGTGTGAAGATGTTTGCAAAATAACATATCTTGGTTCTCTTTGAAACCCAGCTTGTACTTCTGTCATTTCGCGATCCACGTACTGTTGAAGCCTAGCTTGTAGGATCTTGAGTATGACCTTGCTAGCGTGTGAAATGAGTGCAATTGTTTGATAGTTTGAACATTCCTTGGGATTGCCCTTCTTTGGGACTGGAATGTAAACTGGCCTTTTCCAATCCTGTGGCCACTGTTGTGTTTTCCACATTTGCTGGCATATTGAGTGCAGCACTTTAACAGCATCATCTTTTAAGACTTTGAATAGCTCAGCTGGAATACCATCACCTCTGCTAAGGCCCATTTGACTTCACACTCCAGGATGTCTGGCTTGAGGTCAGTGATCACACTGTTGTGGTTGTCAAGAACATTGAGCTCTTTTTTGTATAGTTCTTCTGTGTATTCTTGCCATCTCTTCCTCATCTCTTCTGCTTCTGTTAGGTCCTTATCGTTTTTGTCCTTTATCATAGCCAACTTTGCACAGAACATTCCCTTGACTTCTCCAGTTTTCTTGAAGAGATCTCTAGTCCTTCCCATTCTATTGTTTTCCTCTATTACTTTGCATTGTTCATTCAGGAAAGCCTTCTTATCTCTCCTTGCTGTTCTCTGGAAATCTGCATTCAGTTGGGTAAATCTTTCCTTTTCACCTTTGCCTTTCACTTTCCTTGTTTTCTCTGGTATTTCTAAAGCCTCTTTGCTTTCTTGCATTTCTTTTTCTTTGGGATGGTGCTGATTACTGCTTTCTGTACAATGTCTCGAACCTCCGTCCATAGTTCTTCAGGCACTCTGTCTATCAAATCTAGTCCCTTAAACCTATTCTTCACCTACACTGTATAGTAATTAGGGATGTGATCAAACCTGAATGGCCTAGTGGATCTTCTTCGTGGTCTCTGTGCTTCACACCAATGGGTTTAGTGCGCCTGCGCTGACCCGACCGGTGCTGTAGCAAGCTATGTTTCAAAGGATTTTCGCGCGGGTCCCACTGAGCATGCGCAGGAACCCCAGCGCGCATGCCCAGAGGGACGGGCGCGGACATCCCGCCAGTTCTCTCTCTACCGCCGCGTTGAAAGGACCTTTTTGCCTTTCCTCCTGACCGGATAGCTATTACTGCCTTCGGGCCTTTACCTCATTTCTTTGTTTCTTAGGATCATCCTCCGTTTGATTTTGTCCTTTAGTTTTCTTTAAAAAAAAAAGAAAAAAAAAGAAGAACAAGAACTTTTGTTTTCCTGAGGGGAATCTCCTCAGGCCTTCGGGCCTTCCCCCCCCCCCTTTTCCCTCATCACTTTTCCCCGGCATTTGTTTTCT
>NW_015169173.1:14283-17779 GCF_001447785.1 Gekko japonicus
TTCGAGTGGTCATCTGTGCATTCACACCACCCGCCCTCCTTCCCCTCTGCTGTCAGCTCCTGATTTTTTTGATAGGTGTTGATTGGCGGCGGTGCTTTGAAGGAACTGGCGGGATGTCCGCGCCCGTCCCTCTGGGCATGCGCGCTGGGGTTCCTGCGCATGCTCAGTGGGACCCGCGCGAAAATCCTTTGAAACATAGCTTGCTACAGCACCGGTCGGGTCAGCGCAGGCGCACTAAACCCATTGGTGTGAATGCACAGATGACCACTCGAAGATCACCAGTTACTGGTAAGCAACCTGTTTTTTTCCCAACTTTCTTCAGTTTAAGCCTGAATTTTGCAATGAGTAGCTCATGATCTGAGCCACAGTCAGCTCCAGGTCTTGTTTTTACTGACTGTATAGAGCTTCTCCATCTTTGACTGAAAATGATATAATCAATCTGATTTCGGTGTTGTCCATCTGGGTGATGTCCATGTGTAGAGTCTCCTCTTAGGTTGTTGGAAGAGGGTGTTTGCTATGACCAGCATGTTCTCTTGACAAAACTCTGTTATCCTTTGCCCGGCTTTATTTTGTTCTCCGAGGCCAAACTTGTCCGTTATTCTGGTTAACTTTTGACTTCCTACTTTAGCATTCCAGTCCCCTATGATGATAAGGACATGTTTTTTTGGTGTTAATTTTAGGAGGTGTTGTAGGTCCACTTCAGCCTTTTCTGTGTTAGTGGTTGGGGCATAGACTTGGATTACTGTGATGCTGAGTGGTTTGCCTTGGATTCGGACCGAGATCATTTTGTCATTTTTGAGTTTGTATCCCATTACTGCCTTTCTCACTCTCTTGTTGACTATAAAGGCCACACCATTTTTTCTATGGGATTCTTGGACACAGTAGTAGATATAATGGTCTTATGAGCAATGCTCCCTCTAAGCTGTGGAGTCTTGTGAGCAAAAATTCTACTTTGTGAGCTCCTGGCATTAAAGTTGTAAGCGAGCGATTTGGCTACTGCATAAACTAGTTTGCTCTGGAGCCATCTTTCCTGAGCTAAGACAAAAATGTGTGAGCCAGAGGCTAAAAAACTGTGAGCTAGCTCACACTAACTCAACTTAGAGGGAACACTGCTTCTGAATTAAATTCACCCATTCCCATCCATTTTAGTTCACTGATTCCCAAGATGTCGATGTTCAGTCTTGCCATGTCATTTTTTACCACATCCAACTTAACCTTGATTCATAGATCTTACATTCCAGGTTCCTATGCAGTATTGTTCTTTGCAGCATCGGACTTTCCTTTCACCATCAGACACATCCACAGTTAAGTGCCCTTTCGGCTTTGGCCCAGCTGCTTCATTCTTTCTAGGGTTACTTGTACTGCTCTTCCCCAGTAGCATATTGGACACCTTCCAACCTGAGGAGCTCATATTCTGGCATCATATTTTTTAGCCTTTTGTTACTGTCCGTGGGGTTTTCTTGGCAAAGATACTGGAGTGGGTTGCCATTTCCTTCTCCAGTAGATCACATTATTCTTTAAATACCCTCATTGAGTATTATAAGTCATAAAACAAACATCATGTGAGTACATTCCAAAAAACCTTCACAACTGATTACGTATGCACAAAGTGCCATTTGAGTTCATGTCAATCTACTTTAGAACCTCAAGAGGCTTTCAAAAGCCCTTTGCAATATAGCATAAGGATCTACCATTCAAAGAAAACTGTCCTCCCGTTTGAGTTACTTTTGACTGTTAACTCCAGGAACATTGTAACATGTTAGATTTCAGTCGTATGAGGAATGCACCAAAGTAAAAGTGAATGCAATAGTTCATTGCCAAACAAACACAGCATTATCCTAGCTTCCCTGAATGCTCTCTGGGTCCTGTTGTCTGCATCTCTTTCCTCCTCGCCAGCAGGGATACTCTGTAAAGTCCCATCCACTATGCTCTTACAAGGATGTGTCTCTAAATTACAACAATCATTACAAATGTCTTTGTTATTTGGCTGTTATTTCAGTCAGATGGCTGTATTATCCTCACATGACATTTCAGTCTTCTTCAGACATTGGTGTGACTTGCAAGTGTGCCCATCTTCTTCGTGGTCTCTGTGCTTCACACCAATGGGTTTAGTGCGCACGCGCTGACCCAACCGGTGCTGTAGCAAGCTATATTTCAACGGATTTTCGCGCCGAGCCCACCAGGCATGCGCAGGAACCCCACTGCGCATGCCCAGAAGGACCGGCGCGGACATCCCGCCAGTTCTCTTTCTACCGCCGCGTTGAAAGGACCCTTTTTGCCTTTCCTCCTGACCGGATAGTTGTAGCTGCCTTCGGGCCTTTATTTAATTTTTCTTTTCTTCGGATTCGTCCTCCGTGTGACTTCTCTTTCGTTTTCTAAAAAAAAAGAAAAAAAAAGAAGGACTTTTATTTTCGTGAGGAAAATTTTCCTCAGGCCTTCGGGCCACCCCCCCCCTTTCTCCTCTTGCCCTTTCCTCATCATTTGCCTTTTCTTGCCGTATGGAAAAGAAGAAGAAAAAGAGTACAAAGTGGGGATTTTTTAACCGTTGTAAGAAGTGCGGAAGTAAATTGGCTCCTCCAGACGGCCATGAACTTTGTTTGTTCTGCTTAGGCGAGTCGCATAGAGCTGATACGTGTAAGCATTGTGCCAAATTCTCAAATCAGACGAAGAAGAACCGTGCCGCACGGTTGAAAGTTGCTCTGTTGGAATCTGCGCTTCACCCGTCGTCTACAATGGCAGAACAGCCGTCTACCTCACGAACGGCTGTTGATACCGGAGCATCGATACCGACAAGATTGACATCGAAAGTCACTTCAAAATCTAAGCAGTCAACTAAAGGCAAGTCTGTGAAAGAACATTCTACTAAGAAGGACAAGCCGTCCAAGCCGTCTAAGGAGGGTAAGACTGGGCCCTCCGAGGGCGTTCCTTTGCAGAACCCGCCACCGTTAGTGCCGGAATCCACGGTTGCATCGATATCGAAGGATGCACCGATACCGACAGAGGTGCCGATACCGGAGCCACAACCTCCGTCAATATCACCTGGCCTACTGGCTTCATCACTAAGCCAACAAATGCCAGAGATCGTCGATATCGATACGGCGGAACTCATGAGTCACTCAATCGGTGCAGAGTTTTCCCCCGCAAGATCTACTTCATCGGCATCGATGTTCGTGGACATGGCCGATACCGATGGCCGTCGATACCGACCAAGGCATAATGTGGAGCGATACCAACCCTCCCAGTTGATTCCGGCTGTCGATACCGATGTGTCTGGCTACTGTCATACAGCCCAAGGGCAGGGACATCCTAGGGCTAGAAGCCGTTCTCCTCGATCCTATCGTCCACCACTCTCATGGGATGAGAGGCAAATGAGATACCTTTACGGGCCATACCACCCTCCAATGCCATGGCTCCAACATACTGCATATCCAGACTGGGACCGTTACTCTGTTCGTTCCAACCACAGATCTCGGTCACCTGCTAGGTCACGGCCTAC
>NW_015169173.1:17825-58712 GCF_001447785.1 Gekko japonicus
ATGCATGCTTATGCGGACTTGATCAAAAGAATGGCCGTTGCTTTGAATCTTTCTGTTGTCCAAAAGCCTCCTCAGTCTACTGACTCACTATATGATGTGGTTCAAATGGACACTTCCTCCGTCATAGCCCTCCCCATGTCTTCCGTTTTGGTCGAAGCGGCTAAGTCACCATGGAAGAACCCATTTTCTGCTCCAGTATCCACGCGTAAGCTGGATCACATGTATAAAATCCAAGATCCGGAGGCAGAATTTTTGATGACGCATCCGGCTCCTAACTCAATGATTGTGACATCTTCGTCTAAGTCTCGACGTACGCACACTACTCCATCAGATAAGGAGGGTAAAAAGCTCGACGCTTTTGGCCGCAAGTTTTATTCTTCAGGCGCATTGGCAATCAAACAATCCACATACTTGGCGTGCATGAGTCGTTACCAGTATTCCCTTTGGGAGAAGCTCAGTGAGCTAATTAACACCATTCCGCAGGAGCAACAAGGAGAGATTAAGGTTCTCCAGAAAGAGGGCTTAATAGTGGCCAAACAGCAGCTTACAACAGCTAAGCATGCTTTGGAAGCTTCTTCGCGCACTATGACATCCGCGATTGCATTGAGACGCCATTCGTGGCTCCGAAGTACAGCCCTTTCGTTTGACACTAGATCACATGTTGAAGACATGCCTTTCGATGGCCTCGGTTTATTCCATGCCAATACCGATTCCTCCCTCCAAGAGCTTGACACGAGCATCAAGGCTTCCAGGGCTCTGGGAGTGTCGTCTTCAAATAGACAACCACAACGGTCTCGCGCGTGGCCCCGACCCTGGCAGCGGCGAAATCATACTCACCAATCTCCAGAACCTAGGTGGCGTCCTAGGACTTATTCTGGATCACAGAGGCAGAACTTCCAGAAGCCAAGATTCGGCACGACTCAACAACAACCTCGGTCCAAGCAGCCCAAACAAGCCTCCAAGCAGGGCTTTTGACTTCCCTATCCCCGAGTCAGCTCTCAACTTTATTTTGACCCGCCTCTCTCCTTTCCTCCATGTATGGCATACTATAACATCGGACCAATGGGTCCTATCCATCCTGACGTTTTTTTGATAGGTGTTGATTTGCGGCGGTGCTTTGAAGGAACTGGCGGGATGTCCGCGCCGGTCCTTCTGGGCATGCGCAGTGGGGTTCCTGCGCATGCCTGGTGGGCTCGGCGCGAAAATCCGTTGAAATATAGCTTGCTACAGCACCGGTTGGGTCAGCGCATGCAAACTAAACCCATTGGTGTGAATGCACAGATGACCACTCGAAGATCACCAGTTACTGGTAAGCAACTTTTTGTCTATCTTATGCTTATGTAGAAGTGGGAACACATGAAGCTATCATGTAAGTTACTGGCTATTCCAGACAAGTCTATTTGCACCAAGCCTGCTCCCCCAAAATAGCAGCTGCATTTTAAACCACATCCCAAATACAGCCATTTGTTAGTGTTTCATTTGCAGATTTTCACTGGGAGAAAGCCAGTTCCTCTTCTTTGTGACAGTCCATGCAATGTCTGCCTCACTTCTTCAGGAGCAGTTCTGCTGCAGAGAAAAGGCTTTGGTTTAGGCAGAAGTCTGCAACCCAGTCTGCCAGCTGATCAAATAAAAAATAAGCACCCCAGATTTCCACACGACATTGTGTGTGTGTTAAGTGCCATCAAGGCACTTCCAACTTCTGTTGACTTTTGGGATTAGTGTCCTCCAAAACGTCTCGTCGGTAACAGCCTTGCTCAGGTCTTGCAGACTGAGAGCCATGGCTTCCTTGATTGAGTCCATCCATCTCATGTCGGGTCTTCCTCTTCTCCTGCTGCCTTCAACTTTTCTCAGCATTATCGTCTTTTCCAGTGACTCTTGACTTCTCAAAATGTGACCGAAAGTACAATAGCCTCAGTTTCGTCATATTAGCTTCTAGGGAGAGTTTGGGCTTTATTTGATCTAGAACCTACTTATTTGTCTTTTTTGGCAGTATTTGTAAAATCCTCCTCCAACACCACATCTGAAATGAATCAACTCTCTTCTTATCTTTCTTCATTGTCCACGCAACAGTATCAAGTAATTTTTCTGCTGCTTGTAATGGCTGCTAACAGTTAACAGAATGTTTAATATAAGGAAAGAGGAGGAGGGATGGTTCATCTTGCCTTCTCCCAGCAAGGAGCCTGTTGTTGCAAACACACCCAAAGTGGCAGAACACTGACATTCCATGTAAAACAATGAGGGCACGCCTGTTTCTTAATCTCCTGCAGACCTCTGTTTAAAAGGAGCTTTTCAGCACTTTTTAAAACATGGGCAATAGTTGCTACATTGATCCCAAAGAATAATGGGCCAACATCTGTTGGCAGAACTGTATCTAAATTGTGCACAGTTCTTAATCAGGCAGAAACTCTTATACAAGATGAAAACAGTTCTCTGTGACTGAGGCTGTTAGCTGTGTGCGCTAAAGTTCCATCAGACTTGCTTCCAAGAAGCTTGAATATACAGTTACATTGCTATATCTTGATTTAATCTTTGTAATTTCAAAACAGATTGTACCAAACTTCAGTATAAATCTATAGACCGGTAGCAAGAAATAAAAGTGTATAGCACTTAATGCTTTTGAATTATGTGGCTGTGCTGTAGAGTATCCTCATGCCAGAGCTGCTTTTTGTTTTTTTGAGGCCCAGGGGTTTCCGATCTAAAAAGAACTGCCAAGTCAGCAGTCCAAAAACCCAGCTCTCCAGTAGCAGCGTTCTATATGTTGCAGGGAGGCTTGCACAATGAGAGGAAATGGCTTTCTCCAGAGACTAAGCCCAGCCTCTCAGAGAGCAGGGCTGTCTATTAGCAGGGCTGGAGTCTATTGGCTGCCTGTGCTGCTTCCTGTTGTGATTTAAAGCAAACAGGACAGAGTCCAGCTAGCTGAGACAAGTAGGGATTGGAGAGCATGTTACCGCTGTGCTCCGCTCACAGCCTCTGCAACTTCGCTTGTTTCAAACCACATCCGAACCAAAGTGCAACTGTCAAAGAGAGAAGCTGATGTTCACGACAAGGCAGCAGATTAGGGTGGGGAACTATGATCTGGTTAAGCGACTTTTAGTACTGCTTTTCTTTTACAATGAATACCAAATTAGGATTAGGGCTTTCAGCACATGATCCGAAAAGAAGAAAAGACAAAGAACAGCCTGTAAGTGTCTTTCCCTCCCCCCTCAAAAGACCCTCTGTGACCTCAACAGCTGCAGTGGAGAAAAGCACTGTTGAGCTGCAGGCTTCCTTCACGTAGAACAACTAGTGCTTTGCATTACTGTGAATGCTTTAAAAGTTTTACTCTAGCGCCTTGGTTTAGAAATTAGATGTGATCACTTTATGATTTTGCTAAAGTGATCTTGAATTGCCTTGATTAATGATAAGCAGGAGAGTTTGGTCGTGAAGACAATTTTTACAGTTTGGATATTTTTCTTTTGGGTCTTTATTTTTCACTCTAGAACTCTTACCCATGTTTTAAAGTATTGCATTTATTCAAAGGTCTTCAGTAAGAGCTGTTGAATGCCCCACTGTCTTTACTGCTGTTATCTTTTTTATGGGTTTATGTTGCACCTTGTTTTACTAATGAGTGCTGTCTTGGTATGGGTACAGAAACAGTCAAATCCTGGATGTCGGACACCCTGTCTGGAGGTTGTCTACCCTATGGGTTGTATCCACTACCTCATGGGTTGTATCCACTAAATTGGCAATTTCCACTGAATCTCCCTTCTGACTGCAGATCACCCTCATATCATTCCTCAGGTTCTTCTATCCCCCCAGGAGCAGCATTTTGTGGAGATCAATGGGCTACAGTGGGAGGGGGGAGGCAGAAAAGTTCCATTCTGCCATTGGAAAATGAGTCCGACCGCAACCCCGTGTTTCTGAAAGTCAGGGGGATACTTTCAGTTCAAGTTGAACACTGATAACAGAACATGCCATTTGGAAGTGTGTTGGTTTGATTCAGCTATGCTGCCAGCTTGAATACCCCACTTATTAGGAGATGCTGCGCCCAGCTATATTTAGTTGACACTGGATATTACAGTTCGAAATCTTCTGCTCTTAGGGTAAGATTTGCAGGGAGAAAGAATGGGCAATACTGTTTTTGTGTGAAACTGAAATCATTAAACTGTCAGTCTGATTAGGTTATATTTTAGTGTAGAAGAACTAGTTTTAGATTAATAATTTCTCTTTTATGGTGAGGTTAGTCTGGTCCCAGAGTTTAGGGTAGAATTATATGTTATGACAAACAAGGAGATGTTGCAGAGAATGACACTCCCGTCCCAGTGTTGATTTCTGCCCCTTTCTAATATGTAGTGTGATTGGCCTTTACTACCCTTGTTCTACATTGTTGGGTACAGCCAGCAAGGAAGCACACAGAGTATTAACTACAGCAGCTGGAATAAATTTTACTTCATTTTATGGGGGGGGGAGGTGGAGAATTTGGCATGGCAATGCTCTTTTCAGCAGCAGCATTGTATTATCTCATAACATCATTGCCTTTGGCCAAGTACAGGAAGTTGGAAAGCATGTGAAAAGGCTATGGGGAAATATCATGTTTTTTCTCTTTATTTGATTTTTGAGGGAACGAGGAATATATAGAACTCTCCTGTTACCATGAAGCTACTTACCTGACAGGGAGCGCATATGTGTCCCTCGTACAAAGATAGATAATGGGTTAGATCCTACTGCCCTGCTAAGTGTGGGGCCTTGCACTAGAGAAATATAAAGAAGGGACTAAAAGTACAAGATATAATCCTGACTTACCTGATTTGTGGTGATTTTGTTTATATTTTTTTAGAACATTAACATTTTAAAATTTACAGTTGGAGGCTTGTGATTAAACAGTGGGATGCTATTACAGGATTAAGATGCTGTCAGTATATGAAGCCAACTGACTTTTACTGGTTGGAAACACTGTTGTCAGGAGAGAAAGAGCAGTGAAAAAAGCCTAAAAGGATGTTTATGACTGTAAAAGATTTGGCAAACATAAAAACCATTTCCAGCTTTCTGCAGAGGTTCTTCTAAGTACTTCTATATGTATCAATTTCATAGAGTTTGAAGGACACAACTAGCCTGGCTGAAACAACTGTCCATTTATAATTGATTAACGTCAGGAAGACTGTAAAGAACCTGTAGCAGAAATCAGTGATGTGCACTTCAGAAAGTTTCATAATAAGGGCCCTGACATGGATAGCCCAGGCAAACCTGATCTTGTCAGATCTTGGAAGCTAAGCAGAGACCTCCTTGGAATACCAGAGGTGGGGACAGGCTTTATTCAGCCACCTCTCTGAATATTCTCCAGTCCCCCAGTAGGGGTCAGTCACCAGAAGTCACCATGACTTCCAGGTACACACACATGCACATATTACAAATACATTTTTTTCATAATAATGTTAGATCTGGATTTGGGGGTAGTGCACTGTTTTTCTTATCCTGATATTTCAGGGAGGGCACTATTATCCTGATTTTTCAGAAATGTTACCTCATCAAAGTTCCTCATCAAAGGCTCCTAAGTAAACTCAGCAGTTATGGGATAAGAGTCCTCTTGTGGATTAAAAACTGGTAATTTAACAGGAAACAGATAGTGAGGATAAACGGGCAGTTTTCACAGTGGAAGGTGGTAAGCAGTGGGGTACCACAGGGCTTGATTCTAGGTCTGGTGCTTTTCAATGTGTTCATTAATGATTTGGAGTTGGGAGTAAGCAGTGAAATGGCTACGTTTGCAGATGACACGAAGATGTTCGGGGTGGTGAAAACCAGGGAGGACTGTGAGGCACTCCAGAAGGATCTGTAAAGGCTGGACAAGTGGGTGTCAACGTGGCAAATGAGGTTCAGCATGTTCAAGTGTAAAGTAATGCACATTGAAGCCAAAAATCCCAACTATAAATATACGTTGATAGGGTCTGAACTGGCGGTAACTGACCAGGAGAGAGATATTGGAGTCATGGTAGATAACTCACTGAAAATGTCAACTCAGTGTGCGACGGCAATAAAAAAGGCAAATGCGATGCTGGGGATTATTAGGAAGGGATTTGAAAACAAATCAGCCAATATCATAATGCCCCTGTATAAACTGATGGTGCAGCTTCATTTGGAATACTGTCTACAGTTCTGGTCACTGCACCTCAAAAAAGCATTGGAAAATGTGCAAAAATGGGCAACTAAAATGATTTAAGGAGATGAAACACTTTCCCTATGAAGGAAAGTTAAAGAGGTTAGGGCTCTTTAGCTTGGAGAAACGATTGAGGGGTGACATAATAGAGGTTTACAAAATTATGCATGGGATATATTTATTTATTTATTTAATCAAATTTATACCCTGCCCTCCCCGCCAGAGCAGGCTCAGGGTGGCTTACATAAAAGATTTAAAACACAAAAATAACAATTATAAACAATCATAAAACCATCTAAAACAATCCAATATCATAACGTGCATAAAGAGAAGGTAGAGACAGAAGTAATTTTCTCCTTTTCTCACAATACAAGAACTCGTGGGCACTCAATGAAATTGATGAGCAGTAGGCTTAGAAAAGATCTTCTTCCCCCAAGAGTAATTAACATTTGGAATTCACTGCTGCAGGAAGTGGTGGTGATACAAGCATAGACAGCGTCAAGAGGGGATTGGATAAACATGAAACGGAGGTTCACCACTGGCTGTTAGCTGCAAGGTATAGATGGAACACTATGTCTGGGGCAGTGATGGTCTGTCTTTTTGGTGCTTGGGTGGCCATAGTGGGAGGGCTTCTGGAGTTCTGTCCCCCTGCTGGACGTTCTGATGACCCAGGATTTTGGCCACTGTGTGACTCAGGGTGTTAAACTGGATGGGCTGGCCTGATCCAACACAGCTTCTCTTATGTTCTTACCAGTGCAGGATGTTTTTTCCAGGTATTTGTTTGGGTCCAGAAAATTTGAAACCACTGTTTTGTCAACACCCCCCCCCCCCCAAGGTAGCAAGAGTGGGGAGGGAAAGACAGGAATTGAGTCCTAGACTTACCATCCCAGTATTGTACCCACTGGAGGCTTTTCCCTGCCACCAGCATCAGAGCCTGCCCCGTAGCCCGAAAACAGCAGGCAAGCTGGTGGGCTCCTGCACTCCCATGAGGCTTGGCTGTTACAGCAGCCGTTTCCTCCCCCACTGCTGGGTTTTTGAATTTATTTATTTTAAATAGGCAATTGGATAGTGTTCTATCGATAGAATAGTATAGCAGAATGTGTACCAGGTTCCCTGAATTCCCAGCTTCCATTTTTTAGAAAAACAGGTCTAGCTCCTTCCTTTGCAGAGATATAAAAGAAAAGGCTTATCTCTGCAATGGAAGGAGCTAGACTTTTTTTTTTTTTAATGAAAGCTGCGTATTCAGAGAACCTGGTTACACATACGCCTGTATTGATACAATTCTATTCAGCTACCAGGATTCGACCTGCTGTTTTCTGACTGGGCAGGTGGGCTCTGCTACCCCGATGCTGGCAGCCAGGAGACGCTTCCAACAGAGACAGTGCTGGCATGCGAAGTCCGGGATGAATTCAGTCCTTTCCTTTTTGAAATGTAAAGGGCTGCGAGTGGAGACTAGGTTAACCTGACCATCAGCTGTTAGTATCTCTTCCAAGGGACTAGCAGCTGCTGCTTGGCTGGCTTCCTCTCTTTCCCACACTCTGTACTTCCCTGAAACATTCCCAGAATTCTGAAAGATAAAATTTTGTTGCTCCTGGAGTTTAGATGGAGTTTCATGTCATTTTGAGCTTGGATATATCTGAATGCACACTCCTGGCAGGAATGCTGCAGGAACAGTAATATAAGGAAAAGTATGTTTCATTTTTTAAAAATACCAGTCCTGAGGCGGTCTATTCAGAATCCTTCTCAGGTCTATTCAGTGGGGCTTACTCCCAGGAAAGTGTTTTTAGGATTGCACTCTGGATTATTTAAAAACATAACCATTTAACTGCAACTTACAGGCTCATATGAAGGCTCAGAAAGTAAGCAAAGAACAGCAACTTGACATGATGAACAAGCATTACAAACAGCTTGAAGGTCGCTTGGATGACATGCTGTCTCGGATTGCAAAAGAAACAGAGGAAATCAGGGATCTGGAGCAACAGCTCACAGATGGTAAAATAGATCTTCAGAGACTTTGGATGGCATGACAATTGATGAAACAAATGTAACATTTGTCAGTATGGATATACTGGGCATACCCAGTTCAAATTCCTGTTCTGATGTGAAACTTGACTAATCCAGTTCTTAGTTATCCATTACTGAATTAAGTGACATCTTTTTTTCTATGTTGTTGTGCTGCTGACAGCAGAAAACTAGATGCTGAAGTGGAGATGTGGGTTGTTCGTTTGTTTTCAGAGTTTATGCTACATAATTTGCATAATGCAAAAAAATCACAATATAAATGTTCCTTATTAATGCAGCAAAAATACTTTGTCAGATTTTGACATCCAGGGCTTCTTTCCCCCAGATAGAAGTGTTTTTAAGATCACCTTCAGTGGTGTTATCTCTGCTTCAAATAATGAAACAGCTCTCTTGTCCTTTTTAGTAGTTAAGAGTGGTGGACTCTAATCTGGAGAACCAGTTTGATTCCCCACTCCTTTGCATGCAGCCAGCTGGGTGACCTTGGGTCAGTCAGAGTTCTCTCAGAGCTCTTTCAGGCCCACCTACCTCACAGGGTGTCGGTTATGGGGAGAGGAAGAGATGGAGATTGTAAGCAGTGTTCCCTCTAAACTGAGTTAGCGTGAGCTAACTCACAGTTTTTTAGCCTCCAGTTTACAGATTTTTGCCTTAGCTTAGGGAGGATGGCTCCAGAGCAAACTAATTTATGCAGCAACCAAATGACTCATTCGCAACTTTTAATTAATGCCAGTAGCTCACAAAGTAGCTTGTCCCCCCCTGACCAACTTAATAGTTGAAATTTTCCCCCTCCCCAAATTTATTCTCTTTTGTTGCTTGCAGGCCAAATTGCAGCAAACGATGCACTGAAGAGAGACTTGGAAGGAATTATCATTGGGCTGCAGGAATACCTAGAGAGTGTCAAGGGTCAAGCCAAACAGGCCAGTGATGAATGCAGATCATTGCGGAAGGATAAAGAAGTATTGCTGCAAAGGCTGGAGGAGCTGGAGGGTGAGAAAAGCCAGCTGGAAATAGTTGCCATGGATGCAGAAAACCTCAGAAAAGTAAGATTTAAGAACAGCTGTATTTCCAAATGCCAGAGCATTCTGAAGGCAGCTTTCTCTTAAGAATTTCAGTTCAAACTTTGGATAGGGCCATGCACTTAAAGGCCAGGTTTAGATTTAAGTCATTATCTGTGTAACTTTGTCTTTGGATTGCAGCCCAAACTCAGTCCTGAGTTTGCTGCTAACATTTGAGGCAAGGGGGAGGTTCATTTGTAAGGGAGAAGTAGTGAGCAGAACTTACCCTTTTGCTTTGCCTGTCATATTATTCTCTGTAGCCATTTTTCCTCATTTGACCAGCAGACATGCCTCTAAATCTCATCTTGGGGGGAAAGCAGCTAACTACTGCTTTTGCTACTTGCCACCTGCCTGTGTCATTGCTGCTGCTTTGCACATTGGCTGCAGGAGACACTGGGTTGCTATTGTGGTCTTATAAATCTAGACTGCATTCATGTTGGGTTAGTGATGGTGTCCATCTTCTGTAGTAGCAGCAGGTAAGTATTATCAAGTAGGAAAAGAGAAGCTAATTGCCAGATCTTTGGATCACAGGCCCTGTCCACTAGTCACAGACTACTGCCTGTCAAATGGAGGGTCAAATGTCTCCTATTTGAACTTGAAATAGCAAAATGCATGTCTGATTTCAGGAAATTGCAGAACTTGAACATGCACTCCACGACCAACAAGAACAAAATGAATCCCTGCAGGAAGCCCAAGGTGAATTGAGTGCCTACGAGGCTGAACTGGAGGCAGAGCTGAAGGCCCGTGATGCTGAAGCCAGTCAACACAAGGAAGAACTGGAGAGACTAAAACGGCTTAGTCAGGTGTGTAAAAAAAGGTGATGGAGAAAGAAGGCTCTTTTCCTTATACCTTTTGATTTTTTCAGACTCAAGTAAATTTCAAAACTTGCTTAATGGGATGAATTCAGCTTAATGGATCACAAGGTGTGGTACAGGCTTGCCCATAAAAGAATATAAGCACAGTGTTGCTTGAAAGCTGGCAGTCTTCCAGATCAGTTTCTGTGGAGTTTGTCTATATATTCACAACTGAAATTCATTCAGTTGGAGAATTTTTCATAAGAAACATGCAGCAATAGTAATTACATAAGCATGTATGTATGTTGTATGTATTATGTGCCAATGTGGTGTAGTAGTTAGTACATTGGAACAGGATCTAGGGAGAACCAGGTTCAAATCTCCACTTTTGTCATGGAACTTGCTGTGTGACCCTGGGCCAGTCACACTCTCTTAGCCTAACTTAACCTCATAGCATTGACGTTGTCAGGATAAAATCGAAGATGGGAGAACAATGTTGTAAGCCGCTTTAGGTCCCTGTTGGGAAGAAAAGCGAAGTATACATTAACTAGATAAGAAATTAGATAAACAATAGCACTGTGATTTCTAATCAGGCCTATTTTGACTACTATAGATGACCAAAAATTGAAGAGATTTTTAGCCTTTGTAAGAATGAACTTCTTTAGTTCAAGGAGAAAGAGCTCTTCACTGTTGTTCCAGTTTGGAAGAGAAGTTAATTTAGGTAGTATTAAAGCAGTGATGCAATAGAGATATGTAACGGCAGGACCCACTGACCTCCAGTGCCACTGAGCCAGCAAAGCAATTAGGGAATACACAACATGCTGCATAAATCCCCAAATTTGTGATTGGGAGACTCAGGGTGGATACACAAGAAAGGACAGGAGTGGTAGAAGTCACTTGAAGTGCATTCATCAAATACTGTTTGTGTTTTCCTCAAAAGAAGGAACATTTCTTGCACATCAGTGTGCTATCCAGTTGTTCCCAAACTAAGTCTTCTGTAGAAGAAAGGAGAACTGCTCTTGTCACTTTTTAAAAATGGGAATGTTTTTCTTTTGGGGGGAAGCTGGAACACTCTGCTCTCCAAGATGAACTTAGCAAAGAAAGACAAGCCTTGGAAAATGCCCATGCCAAAGCTCAGTTGTTGGAAGAGAAAGAACAGGAAAATAACAATCTGCTTTCCCAGCTCAAACAGCTGCAGGTGGAGTATTTTTTTTTCATTTTTTGTTTGTTTCTGAATTAGCATGTGTGATGCTTTGATATAACTCTCTAAAGCGCTCCAGCCATTTGCTTCAGTGAAGGTCCGTCATGCTTCTATGCTGCCTGTTTTGTCTTGTACAAATCTAAGTATTAAAAATTAATGGGGGCCGCATCTGAGCTCGTTGAGCCAGAATGATCAAAAGAAATGATATTTCTTATATTGATAGTTCCTTGTATTGATAGTTCCTTGTAGCAACTGTGCTTGTAGCTTCACCAGAAAACTATTCTGGAGAGGGTACAGTAACCAAATTTGAATATGGTTTTATACAATCATGGCAAGAAGGGGAAAAACCCTTGTAGTTCTTTGGAAATATGTGACACTAGAAACAGCTCTCACACCTGTTCATTGCAGAAAGACAATAATTTTTTGAAACAACAAGTTAAAGATACTCAAAATCAACTGAATCATGCTGTTAACAACTTAATTCATCCTGAAGAGGTCTCTGCTCGTGTGAGTGAACTGAAAAGGAAGCTGCAGACTGGAGCAGAAATCAGGTGAGCAAAATCCTATTGAAGGGGCACCATCTTCACCCAAAAGCAGCATTCCTGTTCTTACTGAGATAATGGTGTGGTGTGTAGCGACACTGGCTAATGTAAACTAGAAGCCAGAATGTGTGTTATGTGTAAAGTGCTGTCCAGTCACAGCTGACTTTCGGCAACCCCATGGGGTTTCAAGGCAGGAGACAGAGGTGTTTGCCATTCCCTGTCTCTGTGTAGCAACCCAGGACTTCCTTGGTGGTCTCCCATCCAAGTGCTAACCAGGACCTACTCTGCTTAACAGCCAAGATCAGGCTAGCCTGGGCCATCCAGATTACGGCAAGCAAAGAATACCTTGGTTCACATCTTGCCTCATCAGCAGTATCACAGTGATGATACTGGCCGTACAGGGTTGTACTAAAGGTGATTCAGAGAATACATGCAAAGGGCTTTGAATTCTCAAAAAGTCATTCAAGTGATAATGCATGTGAAGTCTTTTGGAACTTGGGGTGGGTGGGGGGAGTGCTGTATAAACACATTGCCCTTGTTTGCCCTAAAAGTGAGTCTGTGTTACTTTTGATTTTTCATCTTCTCAGGCACTCTCATTTACCAGTTGGTTTCCATGTTCCCTTACCTGAAGCTAGTCTCTGTCTGACAAACTGGCTTTGTCATCCTTAATGCAGAGGGCAAGAGGTGTTTTCCTGTGGGGCAGCTGCCAAATATATATTGGCAGGACAACTCTCAGGTTGCGAGTTTATGCAGCAGTGAGAATAGATTCCTGTGTTTAAATTTCCTGAGCAGATGAATTTCCTGGCTTTGCAAAATATTGAAAGGTGATTTCAGAAGTTAATTTATTAATAAGATCCTCTTCATCATCTAGCCTTCTCTCTCAAGGTCACTAAAATAAATAAAAATAATATATTTATTTAGAAGTTACCTTGACAGAGATATCGGGTTGCTTCCAGAAGCAGCGTTGTGTGCACTGTTGGTTGCACAAGTCATTAGTAAGTGGGAAGTAATAATGCAAAAGAAAAAGTAAGGGACAAAGTGTGACATTGTGTTATGTAGCAGACCCTTGGGGTTGTGTTTTCTTGATCTGTACCACGTGTAATTTCTGGAGAGATCAGTACAGAAATTGGCACAGTACCTTATATCAGCTACCAGTCTACCATGTATTGAACTCTGCAATATTGCCAGGCAGTTCTGGGCTCGGTATAAAGCTGTTTCATGTGGTCATACAGAAGACAGTCTTGACTGCAAACATAGTAAACTCATATATTCAGGCGTTTCAGCCAATTGAAACTCCCTGTGTTTTGAAGCAAGCATCTCCCTTTCAGGTATTTACAGCTTATACTTTGTGTGGTCTGTAGATACCTCTCTTTTTGTATAATTGAAAATATCTTCTTTCTTAAGACAGTCTAGCAGTCAAATTAGATGTTCATTAAAGACCTTGATCTGATAGTCCGAGTCTCAGTCAAATATGTTAAAAGTATAGATTCTTCTGCCACCCACTGCTTCTCCCCTGAACTCCCCTCCTTCAGCAGGTGTTCCCCAATGCATCTTTGCTGTGGCAGGGAGAAAAACAGCTGAGGAAGGGGAGTGTAAACAGAAGCAGCGGGCAGAGAAGTGTGAAGTATTTTTCACCTACTTGCTGCATCTTCCACCCTGCATCCTCTCCCTTTTAGGATGTTCTTCCACAAAATGTCTAGTTTTTTTCCTTGACACAGGCCTTAAGGTATTGATAATAAGCTTAATCAACAGTTCTTCTTAACCCCCCCCCTTTCTCTTCCTGTTCTTTTTCTTATGACTGATTATTTTAGGTGCCATAACTCAAAGGATATTTTAGGAAAAAGCCTTGCAGATCTGCAGACACAATTTGCTGAGATCCTTGCTCATTCACAGCAAGAAAATAAGGCCGCACAGGCCAGAGAAAGGGAGCTGCGGAAGGAGATGGCTTCTCAGCAAGCTAGGCTGGAAGAGGCACAGGAGAAATACAGGCTGGCCTGCAACAAAGCTGCAGAAGCCAAAGTAAGAGGATTACAGATTACACAAAGGAGTGACGAAAGGTCACTTTTCATTTTCAGTATAGCTCTGGGGAGTGTTTTGACAGGGTCAGAGGGTTATTTTGCATAAATGTTTGGTTATATTTACATGAGTAAGTTTGGTATGACCACCATGCTGTGGTCCTCTTGGATAGCTGAATGCTAAAAAAACTAGAGCAGTCATGCGGGCTGCAGTTCTGCAGTCTGAAATAAGAAGCCTGTTCAGCATGAAATGCCTGAAAGGTTCAGAGGTTAATTATAGAGTTGGATACTGTATTTGTTGGAATTACCAGTTGGACTGAAAAAGATGGATATTTTTTTTTCTTTACATCCTGATATCATGGTATAAGCAAGAGATATTGCAATAAGGTTAAAAAAGCTTTGTAGCAGCTATGTTAGCAGAAACTGTGAATAATCATTAATCTCAAGGTAGTCCTTCTTGGATATGTATATAGCGTTGTCTCTTTCATTCTTCAAATCCTTCCCCAAAACACACTCTTTTTCCATGCATCCTTTGGTTTAGCCCTTAAACTCTAGCCTTAAAACCCAGTTTTCACCAAGTCGTAAAGACATGTAACTGCATTTCTCACACTCATCCTTTCTTTTCCGCTGGACATGGGTTATTTATTTTATTTATCTGCATTTTGACCTATTAGCCCACAAAGTGGCAAACAAATGTAAAACATAAATACAAATTTTAAACAATAAAATAAGGACAATCAGTAATCAGATTAACAATAAAGCAAAGCAGCTCTCAAGATCCATTAGAATAGAAAAACAAATGCATCCAGTAAAACAAGAAAACTAAAATTAATTTTAGCACCAAGTGCCCAGTAGAAGCGATCATCCTAATCAGACAGCTGACCACTGGTAGAGATGGACTTGCATATACCTTCCTGGACAGACAGCTCCATGGTCTTGAGGTTGCTGCTTAGAATGTCCTGCCCCGTGTATTCGTCTAACACAACTCTGACGATGGAAACACAGAGCAGGATTTCTACAAAAGAGCTCAGTGTATGGGTAGGATGATGGTGAACTCCTTGGGGGCAGGGACCTTGTCCTTATTGCTTATGGAACTGAAGTGCTATGAACACTCATGGCTCTGCACAAATTAAAAGAATAAGCTCCAAAGTGTCGCACCTAATTTTGTTCTGTCTTTATGTGGTGTATCTTCTAAATGCTGTCCTGGAACAGGATCCTTTTAATTGTTTGTAACCGGAGGCAGAAGAGACTAGGTCTTTGGACAAATTACCCCATGGTGCTAATGTGGCAAGCATCAGCAAGGTAGTGGGAAAAGAGCATGTCATCTTTCCTTTGTTTCTTGCATTTCAACTCCAGATTAAATCTGAGAAGAGACAGAATGAAAACAGAGTTCAGCAGCTAGAGAATGAAATCCAGCAACTAACTGAAAAGCTGAAGAGCATGGAGGAAATCCAGTCCCTCACAGATCAACAGCTTCAGGATGCTGAGGAAGAGACAGAGAGAGTTCTTGCTCAGCTGGAAGACTTGGAGAACAGGGTAGGAAGCATCTATTAAAACCTATACAAATAGTAAAAATATATGACATGCCCTTCCGAATAAGCCTTACAGAAGTTCCTTAATTGTTTTGAATATATTTAATGTGAACACATGCCAGAAGAGAGAGACCAGAAAATTCCTGACACTGATTACATCTCTCTTATAATAATTGTATTTACAGTATTTATTCCCTGCCTTTCCTCTTTATTAAATACTCAGAGTGGCTGACAAAAGGTAAGTCTTAATCTAATGGAGAAAGATTTTCTTCAGAGGACTTCACGTGTTGAGGAACTCTTTCACTACTGCAGAAAGTCTTAATGGAAGAAGACATGGGATCCAAACCCAAAACTGTTATAATATGTAGCAAGTCTTAATCTAATGGAGAAAGATTCTGGCAAGTCTTAATCTAATGGAGAAAGATTTTCTTCAGAGGACTTCACGTGTTGAGGAACTCTTTCACTACTGCAGAAAGTCTTAATGGAAGAAGACATGGGATCCAAACCCAAAACTGTTATAATATGTAGCAATCAGTATGTAAAAATGAAAAACACATCAGTGAAAACAATAAAGGAAACCCCCAAACCAGCCATGTAGATAATAACCAGTCAGTCGAAAAACAAGAATAACAGAGCTTCAGCACAAGAAACCTCAAAAAGCTGTTCCAAAAGCCCTCCCGAACAGGCAGATTTTAACAGAGCGTCAACAACCAGAAAGGAAAGGGCCTAGTTACCCTCAGGAGGCAGTTCCATGGCTGGGGGGGGGGGGCGGCGGGTAGTAATAGGGCCTGTTCTACACCCCTGACTTGCCTGACACTGCAAGTTTTTGAAACAGGCACTGTTAGCCGTTCTCAGGGACTGATGACTTGTGTGCATGGAGGCTTACTTTCATGCAATTTGGTCTCAAAGTTTGTCAGGTGTATTGAACAATACTTTGCTTCTTTCAGAAAATTGCAGACGATGCCAGGTCACAAAGGCAGCTGCTTGGCATCAATAAAGAACTGGAGGAGTTGAAACAAGCAATATCTGCTTCAGATAAACAGGCAACAGCAGAGCTCTGTGCAGCCAAAGATCAGCTCCAGTCACTTCATGGGACTGTTCGCAAGATTAACCAGGAACGCTCTGAGGTATGCTGGTGCTGAATTGTAAATCTGGATACTTTCTGTAAATTATTTCTCTTGATGTGAATCTCTTCATAATAACGTCTTTTATAATTTAAGCATGAAGTTCAGTACTGGATTGCAGTGTAAAAACAACTTGATTTTAATTAATAATGGGGTGGATACTGCATTTGACTGTATAAGAGCTTAGAAAAACTTGTCACAAGAACAAAAGTGAAAGGGAAATTATGGGAGAAGAAATACACCACCCCTCTGGCCAGAAACTGCTAGCTGTTCACATTGGTGCTCAAAGATGATGGCTGTGAGCTGTACCAGCCATATCCTGGGTACCCTCTGGTTGCTTATTCAAAGGATAAATTAGCATTGTGGCTGTGAGACTCAGCAGAAAACTGTCCTCTACCAGCACCAGTATGTTACCCTGGCAATGACAATAAATCAGGCTACAAGCATACAAATACAAAATAACAGCACACACTTACTTCAAATGAGAAAATAAAGCAGCAGTCCTGCAAAGCTTTCTGTTTTTAACCAGTGCAAAATATAAGTGGCTGTGTGTGTGTGTAAGGCCGCGGTCACACGGACCTCTTGCCGCGCTAGTTTTATATTGCTTGGAGGTGGTCAGACGTCCCTCTGTCTTCTGCTTCACTCGTGCGAAGTACTGATCACACAGTGCGCCGTCCCCGCGGCAGCGCAGGGTTTAATAATAATAAAAAAACCTGTGCATGCGCTTGGGCGTACATACAAACTAAAAAGACCAAAATAAAAGCTAGCGCCTGTTTGCACATGCGCATAACTTAAACCGGAAACACAAAAGGGGAGGAGGGTAGCACGGTCATGGCGGATTGCTGTCCAGATACCAAAACCGCGGATACAAAGCGCGAGATATCGGAAAAACACCTGTTCCAGCGGGTGTCAGAAAACGCGGATAAAAAGAGCAGAAACCGCAGGACTCAGCCCGCTTCGGTGCGGGAGGCGGGTTTGCCAATATGAACAGGAAACTTTAATGCGCGAGGGATCAGCAGCGAAGCCCACACTAAATGTCAATGTGACATTACCCTAAGATAAGTTCACAGTTCCTTTTTGTTTTAAATCTTAGGAGCTTCAGGAAGCAGAGAAATCCTCCATGGAGGCCCTTCAGGCCTTGAAGGACCTTGCCAGAGCAGAAGAAGAAATAGAATTGTTGCAGAAACTTTTGAAAGACAAGGAAGAGCAGGTTTGGAAACACTCTTCTTGCCCTACATCTTGCTAAGCAACACTGAGCCAAGGGACAAGAGTGAAGTATAGACTTGAACATGAGGAGCAATGAGGGGGACCTGTTCCCACTGACGTTTTGGAATATAAGACCTGGTCAGAGATTACTTTCCCAGGACAAAGAGTGTGTTCAGGCACAGAGGAATGAACAGTTTGGGTCAATGATTACTAGTGAACATTCAGACGGTTACATTTTTATCCCTCCTATCCTCTGAGCAGCATGATTCTCCTGTCCTCCATTTTATCCTCACAACAATCGTGTGAGGTTGTTTAGGCTGAGAGAGAATGGTTGGCCTATGGTCATCCAGTGAGCATGGTGGTTGAGCAGGGGTTTGTACTCCAGTCTCTCCAGTTTGAGTCTAACACACTACACCTTACACATATAGTCTATATAGGGTGGGCTGTGGTTCAGAAAACAAGATCTGACTGGCCTTGTTAAGTGACTGCTTAGATGTCATGCCAGAATTCTTGAATCAGTGGCTTTCATAATGCAATATTAAGTGTCTCTTTACCTTTAACTGTAATAGGCCCATAGGGTTTTGACTAAACTATTTTCTAATAGTTTCAGTATGAAATGGAAAAGGCTGATGCTGAAACAGCTACATCAGATTTCCAGAAAAACCAGATTGAGAAGTTAAACAAGCTATTGAAACAGCAGAAAACAGAAATCGACCGACTACGAAGTCTGTTAAAGCAGGCTGGGGCAGGTAACGTTTTCCCTGTCCTGTTTTTTTCATTGCATTGTGCCTCAGGTTTTGAAGTAACTCGTATTTATTTTCTCCTTTGCATATTCTGTCCCTGTTAAAAATACTATAATTAAGTTCCTCAAGGTGGGAGATAAAAACTTCACACACACTCTTTACCCCCCTCCCCCCATTTGAGAGCACCATGTATCAAAAAATGCAGTGGATAAAACAACCTACAAAACATTGGTTTCAAAGCCAGGATGCACTCAAATGAGTCACATCACAGGAAATGACTCTGGCCAAATTCCATAAGAGAAAAGGATTGTTGAGCTTTCCTAAGAGGCCGTTTCACAATACATTTCTATATTTATGTTCAAATCTCAGGGCTTCTTATACCATTTCAAAATCTGAGGAATCAGTTCCAGAGCCAGCCAGCCAGGATTCCTAATTTTAGAAGTACATACAAAGGAATGAGAGGGAGTGAAACATCTTCTCCACCATCTGGGCTTTGGCATTTGTCATATTCGTACAAATTATTGCATTGAATTGGCAGTGACCATCTGGGTTCTTACAGATTTTCACTGTCACCCACTTAAACCTAAATACAGAATCTAAAACAGATGTTGGTCTATTTTTGCTGGTGTTTGGGATATCTCAGAGGTCAACATTGTTCTCTCCAGAAAGTTTTGGTGCAATACAACTCCATTTCCTTTATGGCGGGCAGAAGTGAAGACTCCAAGCATTCCCATTAACATGATTAAAATGGTTCACGTTTTCTTTTTCACACTTCTGAGAGTTTTAAGTGTTGAAATGTCACAACATCAGAGCAGCAAAAATACATAACCTCCTGAAACACACCATGTGATTAGTTATATTATTTCTATCTAACAAGACCATCCTAAGCAGATTTCTACCTATCTAAGTCTATTGAAGTCATTGGGCCTAGAAATTTGTAACTGTGTGTAAGATAGTGGTGTCCGTGTCCTTAAATTGTCACAATATTCAGATTGTGACAGGATATAAAATCAATGTCCCCATTACACAACCACAGTTGGAATCATTGGGGTGGCGCAGGCAGTTAAACGCCTGCACTGTAACATCACCTGAGCAGCCACTATGGCTGTTCGAGTACCACCGCGGTCGAGGTGAGCTCTCGACCTTCGTCCCAGCTCCCGCCTACCCAGCGGTCTCGAAAGCAACCTAATTGCAAGTAGGTAAATGGGTACCCACCCTTAGAGGGGTGGGGGGCACCCTGTGTGGTTGGCTGAAGATGGCGGAGATAGCGGAGACGGCGGCAGTGGCGGCAACGATGGCGGCGGCGGTGGCGATCCTGGCGTGGACGGCATTGGTGGTGCGGCAAGCAAGGCGGTGGCGAGCAAGGCAAGGTGCGCGTTTGAGCGATCCCTGGCGGCGGAGAAGGAGTACACCGAGGGCTGCCGTGAAGAGAGAAGAAAGGGGCGTGCGCAGATGCCGAGTTCCGGCTCAGCGGAGCCGGAAAGGACGTGGCTGGGCCGGAAAGTAGGCGGAGCTGCGCGCCTAAGGAGGAGATCGCCACCACTGAATGCCGGAGACGCCAGAGAACGCCAGAGAAAGAACAACCCGCGGGACCAGGAGACCCGACCATGCCGAGCCAACGGAGAAACAGCAATAGCCACCACAGAGGGGGTGCCGGTAGGTTGTCCCACCCCCCCCTTCATACATTGTGGCCCTAGCTAGGAACACAGGTGATTAGCACCAGAAACCCTGTAAGCCGCTCTGAGACCCTGGCCATGGGACAAGAGCGGGATATCAAGTCTAATGTAAAAAAAATAAAATAAAAAATACTTTGGGGTATATTTGCACACTTAACTACCTGCTCAGCAAATGAGACTCACCTGTTGAGATAGGATCAGTGGCAAACTATTTATTGGTCTACTTTCTGTTATAGTGGATTATTAAAACTTGTGGTCCAAAGTAGTCCTGGCCTTGCATACCTTCCTGGCTGCCTCTGGCCCTTCTGGTTATGAGGATGTGCATGGGCAAAACTTTGGGAAATTCTGAAGCCCCGTTTCAAGAGGTCAGGAGGAGACAGGGCTTCAGTGTTCCTGTTTGTGAACAGAACTAAATCATACCACTAGAGTAAGCAGGTTTGTGTCTCAGCTCTATCAGTCTTTCAGAATAATTCAGAGCCTTCTTGTTCAGGCAAGAATCTAGCAGTTGCACCAGACCTCATCAGGGAGTTCTTTTAATGCTTCCTAAGCTCTTCTAGTGGGTGGGATCCAGAGAATTGCAAACCAAGTGCTGCTTGCAGGATGGCTTGCCTGCCCTTCCCCTCCCCTCCCCTCCAGTTGCATCCTTTGTACCTCCTGAAAATTTGCTTTTGAAGATTGGAGGACTCTCAGGAATGATATGGAAGGTCAGTCAGGGGCTGCAGGAGGAGTGGGCCCTCCTTTCAGATGGCTCAAGCCAGCCTTAGATCCAAGGCAAGCTATACCAAAGTGCAGGTAATAAACCAGGGGTGGCCAAACTGCGGCCCGGGAGCTGCATGCGGCTCTTTCACACATATTTTGTGGCTCCCGGCAAGGCAGCTGGAGAAGCAAAGGAAAGGCATGCCTCCCCATCGGTCTTCCTTCTCCAGCCAGTGTTCCCCTCCCTGGGTAGGCTTGAGGTGGGAGAGGGAGCACAGAAAGAAAGCAACTTTAACTTTAAATGCATTCTCAAAGCCCCCACCCCCTGGCCTACAAATATAATTGGATAAATAAATATTGTTATCAATATCTGTTTTTAACCCCATTTGTTTTTATTTTTGGCAGTCTTATTTAATGTTTATAACAAGCAGCTTTTCATATTTTTCAATAAAACATGTGCAATATTTGTTCATGTCTTGTGGCTCTCAAACATCTGATGTTTATTCTATGTGGCTCTTACGTTAAGCAAGTTTGGCCACCCCTGTAATAAACCTAAATACAAACATTTCTTCTACAGGCAACAAGGAAGAAATTGGCAACATACTGGGTGAAATTGAAGCGCTCAAGCAAACCATCTCTGACCAGAATGACACGCTTGCTAGTGTACTAGATCCACGGAAACAAAGGGGACATTTGTACATGCCGACATCATCACAAGTAAGTTCTGATGGGAAGGAACTAGATATGGAGATCTTTCCTTTAGAAACACTTCAATGATATCTTGAAAAGCAGATTCAGGGGCATCTGCTCATTCTGCAGGAGGTGGGGTGGCTAACTGTTCCTCATCTACTATTTCCCCCCCTCCAATTCCATTCCTGAGTTGCTTTTCCCCCACCCTGGGTTCCATACATGGGAAGAAGGCAAACAGTCATCCAGAACCCAAATACTGAGTGTGGAGTTGCAAGGAAAAGCAGTGTACAAAAGAAGGGCATTTTCGTTACAGAGCTTAGTCAAGAACCTTAATTTATACATTTGTCCCTCTTGCATATGGTGGCAGCACTTTTACATAACGATGATGTTGCTGCATTTACCGTTCAGCTATTGTGGTGTCCAAATGCATGGCTATGTACTACGTAGGGTTGGATACCTACCAGATTTCTGCTGAGGGAAGATGGG
Source organism: Gekko japonicus (assembly GCF_001447785.1). Classification (NCBI taxonomy): domain Eukaryota; kingdom Metazoa; phylum Chordata; class Lepidosauria; order Squamata; family Gekkonidae; genus Gekko; species Gekko japonicus. The sequence goes on from NW_015169173.1 coordinate 39,735, forward strand.
CCTCTGCCAAATCTCAAATCACACTAGTTAACTTCGTTTAATAGGCCTGATCCTTACTATAATCCTTGCTTTTCTTTGTTCATTCATGGATGCTTGCTCCAAGCCTTGTTGACTGAGAACTCTGTATATGTTTATGAAGCTGCATATATGCTTTTGGGTAGCACAGTGTTGTGCCAGGTATTATATCAACATTGTGTTTAGCTTGAAGATCAAGTTATCTTGGGCAGAGTCAGGCTAAAGGGCAGTGTTCTGAGACCCACAAACCACACTGTCCCCTATATTGGCTTCCACATATGAAGAGGACTGTGGCATTACTATTCTGTTTCTTCTGCTGGCCAAATAGATCAGAATGGTTTAAATTTTCCTGCATCTGGAATGCTTTTGGTCCTTGATAACAGTTAACAACAATTTGTCTTGGGGCCAAAGAACAAGAGGGACTTGTATTAAATTACATCATGGACGCTATTGACTTGGGACCTGCCGCATGGAAGCTTTGACAAATTGTGCGTTTCAATTTTTTTTTAAGGCATCTACTCCTGCCTCTCAGAGTACCAAAGATTCTGGAGTTGGTCTACAGTGTCCCATGTCCACTCCAGTCAGAAAAGGGCATGGAGAGGGTAAGCAAAACAGGAGGGAAGCTATTGTCGCCCCCACTGCCAGAGCCTGCTGGGCATATACACCAGTTAGAAGCGGCCTGTCAGAAACTCCCTCTCGTGGAGGTAGGTCAGCTTGATCCTCATCCGGTTTGTTCAGTTTTTAAGACCGGCATGGGAAAGGTAGTTTCTCTGCCATAGCAAAGGGAGAAGCAACCCAGTTAGAAACTCTTCTTGCCATGTAACTCTTACAAGAGCAAGAGCCCTGTGGGCTGCTAGGCCGGCAGAGAAATATGCAACTACCTGCACCTGTGCATACATGCTTGGAAGTAAGGTCCATTTTATGTCATTAGGTTTGACATTCTAGGATGCCTGACCCATCTGCTGACCCTTACTTTGAAGGTAGGGGCAAACTGTATCTGCCGTATTCATCCCCTTTCTGCAGCTGCTCGCACCCACAGCTCGCCTGGTGACAGCCTTTGATTACACTACTTGTGAGGCAGTTTCACAGATTATGTGTTGTTAGAGAGAATTTTCTTCAAATTATTTCATTGTATTTATTTCTAAGATTTATGGTCAATTTAGCCTAAAGGAAAGTTTTGAAATGGGTCACAAAAGAACTGCATATCCTCACGACAAAATCAGACAAACTTAAAATTTAAAAATCAATAACATCAGATTTTTTTAAATGTACCATCTAAAAGAATGACTTTAGAAATGAACACTTAAATTTTCACAGTATATGATTTTCTTTGTTTGAGAAGGTGTTCTAACGGATTATATTCACTGTGTCCCATGTCACAGGGAACCATGGAGATGGTGGAGTGACCATTTGTGGCTCCTCTTCCTTTGTACCGCTTCCTGGTTCTGCTATATATACCCTGTTGCCAGATGGGGCTCCTGCACCTCCGGGAATGGCGGTGTATGGCCGTCCTCCTGTAGGAGCCAGTGGTGAACAGCTTGCTCCCTCTGCAGTTATATATGGATCCCCTCCAGCAGGAGCCCAGCTAGTTCTTCCAGCTAACTGCTCAGTGCCTCTTGTCCCTGTTGGAGTCCTTCACTGCAACATACCTGAGCACCATAATTTGGTAAGTTGCCGAGTTCACTCCTTGAAATTAAGATGCATCTTCCTCACTGTAGTGTAGTAGAGTTGGGGAGTCCCTTATTTCAAATCTGATGAAAGCTGACAAGATGACATTAGGCAAACTGCTCTTGTTTTTTTTTCCAGCCTCAGCTTTCCCATTTGTAAACAGGGAGTGAAAATGTTGGTCAGACATATTTATTTATTATTCAGATTTTGTCCCGGCCAGGGCCAGCTCAGGGCGGCTTGCATCAAGGCAAATAATTACATTAAAAACAAGTGGTACTCATTTAGGTGTCCTTACTGGTTTGCTGTTCTCTTAGGCTGTTGATGGTGGTTTCCAGAGTCCAGGCCCTCTCCCTTGCGCCAAACGATGTTCCTCATTGGTGGTGGTGGCCACCAAAAGCCTGGCGAAAGAGCTCAGTTTTACAGGCCCTGTGGAACTGCAATAGGTCCCGCAGGGCCCTGATCTCCTCTGGAAGCTCATTCCACCAGGATGGGGCCACCACTGAAAAAGTTGTCATAAGGATTGCTGAGATCATTTATACAAACTGTTGTGAATACTAGAATAGCAGCTTTTATCAATACAAATACAGTGATTTGGATTTTGTCTAAATCCAAGAATCTATAGTTTATATATAAAATGAACTGGTCCTTGCATTGTAAATAAACTCTTTTTCCCTGTGAACAATTTTTCATTTTCAAACAAAAATGTAATCAGTGTGTTTTGTACAGATTCGAAGAGAATAAGGTCATAATTTAGTACATTCCGAATATACATATTAGTCTGGTAGAACAGAACCAACAGAGTTTTGTGGCACTTCAGACTAACAGATTTACTGTGGCAGAAACTTTTGTACCTCTATCCCAGGAAAGTTTGTGCCGCAATAAGTCTTTAAGGCATCACATGCTCTCATTTTAATTTGATTTATATAAGTCTGCAGTGTATGTTCTTGGCTGGAAAATTTAAATGTGAAAATATTTTTATCAGTGTATGTTTGCCAGAATTCTGTAAGCAAAACCCAAGGAACTGAATCAAAATAAAGCCTAGGCAGTGACTTAACATATCTGTTTAGAGCGCAGAGTGTTGTTGGGAAACATGGAAATTGTCTTCATAGATATATAAAAGCACTCTGTAAATTTTTGGAAGTTGTGATGTCCCCATTGTATGTCCACATAGTGTATGTTGCAGCATCTGCAGATGAGGCAAATTTCTGTAAACACACAGATGGTAGTGTGGCCCCAGTGTGTGTCTGCTGTGTGCCACTATATGTTTTTGGATGTGTATTCCTTTCAAATGTTTTTGTACTTCCTGCAACAGGGGGTGACCCTGTTGGAAATTTGTCTATCCTGTAAAATGTGAAATTTTCTTGTAAGAGTCTTTCTCATTGTACTGTTTATCTGGTGCAGGAGGATGAAATCTCAAGACTAAAAGATGTACTAGATCAGTTAAAGTCTGAGCAAGAGGATGACCTTAATAAAGACAGGGAAGAATTGTACCAGGACATTGAGAACCTCTTGAGTGAAAGAGAAGAGCTGAAGCATGAAGTAGCAGAGCTGTGCAGAACAGCCCAGAAACCAAGTAAATACAAGTAAGGATGTTTTTTTAATTATTTGAATAAACAACATCTGACAAACACAACAAAGAACATATAATGGATCTTAACCCTTGTAACATAAATTTAGTACCACATCTTTCAGGTTAACTATGTTCGCCTATTCCTCTTGTCCTTTCTTATCTAACCAATTATACAATTTTAACCAAGTTTTTTTTGAAAAACATCATTATCTTTCCTGCAAAGTTTTTGGGTTAAATTGTCCATTTCAGCCACTTCTGTAATTTTATTAATAAAGTCTTGCTTTCGAGGTAGTTCTTCCCTCTTCCAGAACTTTGCCAATACCATCCTTGCTGCAGTTAACAAATGAACAATCAGATATTTATCACATTATGTATGTTATCCGGTAATATATTTAATAAAAATATTTCAGGGTCTAAAGGAATCTGAATTTTTGTTATTTGTGTTAATATCATATGAATCTCCTTCCAATACCTTTTGACTACATTACACGACCACCAGACATGATAAAAAGAACCCACGAGATTTACATTTCCAATATTAACACTAGAACTAGAATAAAAGCGGGCCAATCTATCAGGTGTTAAATACCAGCGGTGAAACATCTTAAACACATTTTCCTTCAAAGGTATTGCCTTCAAACATTTTACACTTTGCCACACCTTTTCCCATTTATTTAGTTCGATAACATGCTCTAAATTTCTTGCCCATGCAATCATTGGAACCTTTACAGTCTCATCTTGCATCTAGTATTCTAATAAGAGTGAGTACAATTTACGGATGAGCTTATCATCAGAACCTAGAAGTATTTTATCAAGTTCGGAAAAGGATGTTTTGTCTTATCTCAATAAGCCTCTTAAGTTTGTTTTTCTTTTTGCCCCAAGTATTCAGACAAACACTGTTGATACCATCCTAGAATCATCAGAGGCCAATATTTTAACACAGATGGTTCACAGTGGCAAGATTGATGTCTGTCAGGAATGCATCTTGTAAATGTTCAAAGAGCTGTGCTGGTAGCCTGTTCAGTTTCCATTATAATTCATATGATAGGTCATTGGCTTTTAAAGATCTAAACTGGGAATGGGCACAAACACGAACCTCCCGATTTACTGAATTGGTTTGTGAGATTCGGGGGAAGATCTGAGATCTTCCCTCTCTCTTTTCTGTTTGGGGCGGCTCTCTGAGGCCAGCAGACTAGAAGGGGGGGAAGATTTTGCAAAAGCCATTGAAAGGAAATGCTTGGAAGTCGGGGGGGGGAGTGAAAGGGATCTCTGAAATGGCTTGTATCTATTTCAGTCTAACAGCCGGACACACCAGCCCCGTTGTTAGGCTGAAATGGTTGCAAGCCATTTCAGCAATCCCTCTAGCCCCCCCTCCCCCCGCTTCCCACCACGAACCTCCGAAACTATGTGGAGAGTGGTGGGAGGGTCGTGGATAAGGATGGGCATGAACCTCCAGTTTGTGAACCACAAACTGGTGATGTTTGTTAGGAAATTAGTTTTGTGACGAGGTTCGTGCCCATCCCTATCCTAAACTGTCCAGGACCAGGGTATTTAAAGCTCCCATATGCGCTTTCTCAGTAATCAATATTGTCTACAGAGGCAATTTTTCATAGAATCCCAATTTTAGAGATAAGGTGATCAGTTCCTGGTGACAGTGCCTTTTCTGCATTGGCACCAGGCCTCTGGAATTCCTAAAACCTAGCCTCTCCAGGGTTAGGAGCTAGGTGAAAACATTTCTGTTCACCCGGGCCCCCTGAGATCTGTCCTACATGGCCCTCTTTTTAAAAAATACTTCTTTGCTTTTAGTACGTAAGGTGTGGTTTTTGTTGTTGCTCGTGACAGTCTTAGTTACTGTTGAATGATCTAGTTATTTGTAGAAGGGCACTTCAGAAGCCATTGGGCTGAGAGTTTTGCTATGCATGTTTTTTAAAAAATAAATATAATAAATAGTATTAAAAATATTATTACTATTTAAATGTTTTAAAATAATAAATACATAAATAAAAATACAGTTCTCCATTATTGTCATGCAGCTTCACACATGGTTCTCTCTGTGCTCAGCTCACAATGGCATGGCACACCAACTGCACTGCTTTCAGCAGAAAGGATCTAGGAAAGCTTTAGCGGTTCTTCTACTCCCCGCCCAACTGTCTTCCATTTTCCCATTCAAAAAAATTCTGGAGTAACTGTTTCAAGGCCACCCTCTGGCTATAGCCCGCTCCCTCTGTTGTGCAAAGACAACTTTTTTTGCCTTGCCTATTAGTTAGTTTATTTATTAAATTAAGTTTTTAAACTGCCCTCCCCTGTAGATCAGGGCTCAGTTAAAACTCCTTGACACCTGTATACATTCTGTGTTGACTTCTCAACATTCTGTGTTTTCAGGGACTTCACTGATGGGCATGTGAACAGCCTGATTACAGAGCTGGAGCTGGAGCAATCTCTCCAACGTCAGGAAGACATTGCAGATGAAATCGAATGCATAGAAAAAACTCTTCTAAAGAGGCGGGCTGAACTTAGGGAGGCAGACAGACTTCTTGCTGAAGCAGAAAATGAACTTGAAAACACTCGAGGAAAAGTAATGTTGTTTGCTTTTAATAAAATCTTAGAAGTTCAGAGTGACGTAGAGGGCCCAGTAGAATCTCCAGCCTGTAAGCACCTTACGCTTACACTGTGCAATTCGCCTTTAGTCCTCCGTGAGGAAGGCAGACTATAAGTAATGTAAATAAATTCACTGTGGGGCAGAACTCCTGTGGTTTTAGTAGCAGTGTATAAAAGAGAATTCTGATGGGGCAACTTCTTTTTCCACTGTAAGCTTGTTACCAGAAAAGTGGTGCCTACCAAAAATCCTTCCTAGTTTGCATCCATTTAAGGTAGAGGAACCCTGTTTCCTATTGGATTTGGCAACCCTAACAATGAATGGTTTTGTTTTTAGTTTTCAGTAAGTTCCTCAGTCCCATATCTTCTACCTACCAGCTCTGTGCTTTTGCTATCCCTTCAGCAAGACTTCCAGCATCCACACATCACTTCACCAACCCTCCCCCCCCCCCAATATGTAGATTCACTGGTTGACACAATCCCACACTGGGTGGCTGATCCTAACATCATGTCAGTGCCTTTTGTGAGATCTTTGGGAGAGGGTTCCTCTGGTGGCATTTTTAGTTACTAAAGTAAAATCGGGCTGGACTACATGATTTTTATGAGGACAGCCTAAGGTTTGCAAGTCATGTTCATGACTGTAGAGATGTGGAGATCTGTGACTGGACTACTGTATGTGAAGGCTGCAGTTCAACAGATGATCAGGAGAAGAAAAACACAGGAATGAATTGTTCACATAACATATTTCCATGCATCTCCAGATATGGAATGATTGCAAAGACTGGTGAATTGACAGTGCACAATTGTTAAAAAGTATGTGACACAAATGGATTTGTTCTAATGAATTGTTCTCCTGTGTTCTGGTGTTTCATCCAAAACTTCCTTTTTCTCCTCCACACTAACAATCTGTTTGAGACAAAGCAAGTGCCAGGTAACTACATATAAAGAGACAAGAGCCACCTGTTCTAATACCATTTGGGATAAGAATTCCTATCATTTCAAAACGCTGGAAGAGATTTATTTTTAACTTTCTAGACCAAAGACACAATTCAGAAATACAACAGCGCCAAGCAACATTTGACTCAGACTGAAAAGGAAGCCGAGGAGCTTGAGAGACGGGCTCAAGAGATGGCAGTGAAGCTTGTAAAAGCTGATCAGCAATTAAGGTATGCTACAGCTGTGCTAAAACACATTGCTTGGATGTATATAGTGGAGGAGCCACTTTTGTTTGGATCCTACCAGCTTTCTGCTGGGTCAAGAAGGAGGGGGGCCAATCTTACCTGATTCTCCTCACTGTAGTAGTCCCCCCCCTTACATGGTTGCTTGCCAGTGCTGTCCTGCTTCACCCCCCCCCCCCCGAGCCTGTGTTTGGAGGAATTAAGTGTATATGTTGGTTTTTTTCCTTTTGTTATAATGTTTGAGATCAACATTATAAAATTCAGGGTTTTCTCCCTTCCTCTGTTCCCTTTTTGCCCCAAATACAGGTTACTTTACGTGATCCACTTTTATTGTGAGTTTGTTAAGAGTGGCATGCTTGTTTTTGCTGTAATTGTTTTAGTATTGGTGGTGCTGCTTGGGTGACTTTGTTATTCAGTATTTATTGCTTTCTTGTAGTGTTGCTTGTGTTTTTTAATTATATGTGCAGTGGTTTACTCCGAGTGCCTGTTTGGGCCACAGTAGTGATATGCCTTTAGCCACCATTGGACCTCCCAGGATAAAGTGGGATATGAATTGTAAGAAATGAAGGAAATGAAGGAGAGCTACTGGAGAAGATCCTGCCTTGCCTGTGTGTGTGTCCTGACTGCTTCCTCTATCTCACCTCTCCTAAACCATACCTGTGTCCAGAAAGAGAAAAGGGGGCACAGCTGGTGAAGCCAACCAGTTGGTTTAGATTTATATATAAAAAAGGACAGTCAGAACTTTAGTGTGGCACTCCCTTCAAACAAGCAGCACTAAAAAGGCCTTCATGAATTCATTCCAGGTTGCTTCAAGCAGATGCAAAGGACTTGGAACAGCACAAAATGGAACAAGAAGGTATACTGAAGGAAATCAACAAAGTTGTGTCAGCAAAAGATTCTGAATTCCAGTCACTGAGCCAGAAGATTGAAATACTGACTGAAAGGCAAGTTAATTATGGCAGCTGAGGAAGTCTTTGTTTTTCACCTACCTTTTAAATTGATATCAGGGCTAATTTGCATAATGTACCAGGAGACATGTCTATGGACTCACAGATAAGTACCCCCGTCGCCACTGCTGAAATATTTCTGCATTTCCAGGGCAGCCATCAAGAACACTTCTCTCTGACTTCGCCCTGTTCATACTTGGTGCTATAAGGAAGCTTTTCTTGTTGCAGAGTAAAGAACTATAATCTTTTATCTTCAGCCAGTGCCCCGTCAATTCTTATTTTGTCTGGCCTCTTCTCTTCCACTCTTTCTGTGCCGATCTCTGTGGCCACCAGCACACTGGGGCCTGATTAAGTTGCCTCATGACAGCACCTTGCATATATGCGCATGGCATCCACGACTGGTAAATCAGGCAGTACACAGGATGGGGGACAGCCACAAGAGTATGCGAGGTCCCTTCCGACCCAATAGATGAGGATACTACTTGGATTCACTTTTAGAATGTTGTTTCAAATACATTAATAAAAGAGCCAGTTTGGTGTAGTGGTTAAGTGCGCGGACTCTAATCTGGAAGAACCGGGTTTGATTCCCCACTGAGCCAGAAGATTGAAATACTGACTGAAAGGCAAGTTAATTATGGCAGCTGAGGAAGTCTTTGTTTTTCACCTACCTTTTAAATTGATATCAGGGCTAATTTGCATAATGTACCAGGAGACATTTGCACCTGCTGGATGACCTTGGGCAAGCCATAGTTCTGATAAGAGCTGTTCTTGAAAAACAGCAGTTTCTGCCAGAGCTCTCTCAGCCCCACCTACCTCCCAGGGTGTCTGTTCTGGGGAGGGGAAGGGAAAGGAGTTTGTAAGCCGCTCTGAGACACCTTTGGGTAATGAAGGGCGGGGTATAAATCCAATCTCTTCTTCTTCATTAAGAATACCTACAATAGCCCCCCAAGATGAGGCATAGTGTTACCCTCATTTCTCAGAGAAAGATCTGAGGCAGAAGCAGTAACAAATTGGCCACAGCCCCCTACAGAGTTCATGGCCAAAGCCGCCTTCACACTGGCAACTGCCGGTTCAGTCTCCGATCTGTTGTACTGGCAAGGTAGCTACGAGTATGTTGCTGGCTCAGTCAGCCATTTTCTTGAGCTGCACAAGATTACAGTGTTACATGCACTTCCTCAGATTATTTTAATCCTTTTCTAGTCTTCAGAAGCTGCAGACAGATATACAAGTTGCAGAAGGTAATGAAGACCACCATCTTCAGATACTTAAAGAAGCAGAAAATATTCTTCAGAGCAAAAAAAGTGAGCTAGAGAGGTTGAAGGAGCAGGTAAGCACAATTCGTTGTGAGGCATCTCTGACTCAGTTCAGCCTTCCCGGAAATGCGAGTCCTGATGTTGGGGTTGATGCTGACTTGGAGCTGGCAATTGCCAGCTCAGACTCTTAGCTCACTTACTGGTGTAGCCTTCCAATCATCCCAGGGGCCAAGTAGCAAGGAATTTTTCCCAGAGTGCATCAGCACTTCGGATGTAGCTGGCTTTCTCTCTCTCTCTTTTCTTCCCTCCAATTTTCGTAGACTGCAGCTAAACAGCAAGAGCTGGGGATTTTGGATAGACTGCTCTGTCAAAAAAAGGAAGAGCTGCACCTCCTCCAAGGTAGCATCGCCCAGAAAAATGCTAACCTCACAGAAGCTCTCAGGGACGGCGAGGCTGATGTGGCTGAAAAGCGGCAGCAAATAAAGGTTTTCCAAACATTTGGGGGCGTTCGTCTGTGTATGTGCATGCCTAATGTTTTGGTGTGCTCACTTATCATTTGGATTGCATTGGAAACAATTCAGGGGCTATGATTCAGACCACCCCATTGCCTTAATGCCAGTCATTTGTCCATAAAGTTCTAATTGACACTATCCCAACTTAAATGGGAATTGGGGGCACGGGGAGTGAAGCAAAAATTGGTGTAGTGGTTAAGTGCACGGACTCTAATCTGGGAGAACCGGGTTTGATTCCCCACTCCTCCACTTGCACCTGGCTGGATGACCTTGGGCAAGCCGTAGCTCTGATAAGAGCTGTTCTTGAAAAAAGAGCAGTTTGTGTCAGAGCTCTCTCAGCCCCACCTACCCTCCCAGGGTGTCTGTTGTGGGGAGGGGGAGGGAAAGGAGTTTGTAAGCCACTCTGAGACTCCTTTGGGTAGTGAAGGGCGGGGTATAAATCCAATCTCTTCTAGAAAAAAAAAGGTATAATCAATTATTTGTGTACAAACAGGAATACTGCTTTACGCATGACAATGCTGGTTCTTTTGTCCAGGAAGTGAAATCTCTCTTCGAAGAGCTGAGCGTTCAGAAAGGAGAACTCAGTGCTCAGGTCAGTGAGAAGAGAGCCCAACTGTCCCTAATCACACAGAATATCCGAAAAGAGGAGGAGAGGCTGCAGGATATCCTGGGACTCATAACAAAGCATAAGACAGGTTTGGCTTTTTTTTAAAACCCAGTTGTTTTTGTTCGAGCTTTACAATATAAATAAATAAACGTTGATGGGGTCCGAACTGGCAGAGGCTGACCAATTGAGAGAACTTGGAGTCATACTGGATAACTCAATGAAAATGTCTAGACAGTGTGCAACTGCAATAAAAAAAAGGCCAACACTATGCTGGGGATTATTAGGAAGGGAACTGAGAGAACAAATCAGCCAGTATCATAATGCCCCTGTATAAATCAATGGTGCAACCACATTTGGAGTACTGTGTACAGTTCTGGTCACCACACCTCAGAAAGGATATTATAGCATTGGGAAAAGTGCAGAAAAGGGCAACTAGAATGATAAAAGGGTTGGAACACTTTCCCTATGAAGAAAGGTTAAAACGCTTGGGGCTCTTTACCATGGAGAAACGACAACTGAGGGGTGACATGATTGAGGTTTATAAGGTTACGCATGGGATAGAGCAGGTAAAGAAAGAAGTACTTTTCTCCCTTTCTCACAATACAAGAACTCGTGGGCACTCAATGAAATGGCTGAGCAGTTGGGTTAGAACAGATAAAAGGAAGTACTTCTTCACCCAAAGAGTGATTAACACATGGAATTCACTGCCACAGGAGGTGGTGGTGGCTACAAGCATGGACAGCTTCAAGAGGGAATTAGACAAGCATATGGAACAGAAGTCCATCGGTGGCTATTAGCCACAAGGTATAGATAGGAACACACAGGCTGGGGCAGGTGATGCACTGTATTCTTGGTGCTGGGGGGGGGGAGGCAACTGTGGAAGGGCTCCTAGTGTCCTAGCCCCACTGGTGGACCTCCTGATGGCACCTGGTATTTTTGGCCACTGTGTGATTGAGTGTTGGACTGGAAGGGCCATTGGCCTGATCCAACATTGGCCTCTCTTATGTTCTTAATATGCCCTCATTGGCCTCAAAAATAGGTGGCAAATTATAAAGAACTGCAGTAATTACTAAGTTAATTCACTAAATAACAAGTTGGGGGAAGGGGCAGCCGAAATCACAGAGTCCTGTGGCACTTTAGAGACTAATGAACTTATCGTAGAGCCTGCTTTGTCTATCAGTGAGACGTTACAATAATCTTTTTTTAATAATATCGATCTGTGTTAGGTACTTGCGAAGAGAGAGATTGTAACCTGGAACTAAAAATAAATGTTGTTTAAATGTGCTTTGATTATTGTGTGTGTGGGGTAGGGGGGAGAATCTTTCCATTGTCGTACACAGAGTATTTACTCAAACGCAAGACTAGGTTTCATGATGTGAAAAAAAAGAGGGGGTTGTCTTACATTTGTACCCAAGTAAGAATAATTTTTTTAAATGTGTAGAACATTTTTCAGGAAGTCATCTAACATTCAGGCTCATCTTCCTTTTGAGTAAAAATGGGTAAATTGAGTCCTAATCGTTGTGTTGATATAGATGGTGGGGAGATGGATCTGGTGTGCAACAATATTGTTATCATTATTTAACCATCTGTTGTTATGACTGCTTCGTTTATTTAGCTGCAATATTTATGTACTACCTGTCAGCAGTAATACTAGCAAAGCAGTTCCCAAAAAAACCTAAACAGTAGTTTATAATATCTAAAAGCTACAATTCACTAAATAGTAGCATCTAAAGCTTAATAATAAATACTGTCTCTCCTTACCCCAAGTCTTTAATTCCCAACGGCCATAGCCAGATTCCTGAGACCAGTTTTGCATGAGAACGTATGGAGTCTCAGAGAAGGTTGTGATAACATCCCAAGTGACTCATGCGCTAGTAATTCAGGTATTGTTAACCAGGGAGGGTCAGATCTACCAGCTTTTCCACTGGTGTATATGTGAGGATGGTTCCCTTTTGACTCCTGTAAAGGCTGTTCTAGGGATTGTGACAAAAAGCTGGGGGGGGGGGCTGTCCTGAGGATAGGAACCAAGTGAGGTTACTCATTTTCCCTCTTGCACCTCGGGAAAAACTAGTAGAATCCAACCCAGAGATCCCATTGGATTGAGCAGGGGAATGAAATAATCCATAGTAATTTTCTTTTCCAGCATTCTTCAGCTAGTTGTGCACAGGCAAGAGAACAAATCCCACCCTCCAACCTCACCCCTGACTAGTGCTGAGGGACCTAAGCAGGATCTTTCTCACCACCAGGTTCCAGTGAATCCAGATTAGCCATACACAAGTATTGCAGTTAAGGCTGTAAATCTAAATACAAAGTAATATCCTAAAAGTTGTCTTTGTTGAGAATGCAAAGGGGGCAAATAAAGCTACCTTATATGGCGTTAGACCATTGTCTAATGTTATCAGTAATAGCCTTTCCACGTTCTTCAGCAGGGGTTCTTTCCCAGCCTTGCTAGCTGAGATCTTCTTTTTACTTTCACATATGTGCTTCATCAGCCTCCTTGGAACTTAACTGTCTTTGCTTGTGCTTATCAATTATTAGAACTGAAGCACGTTCTGGAAATGTTGCAGCTTGAAAATGGTGAACTGGAGGGTGTAAAGCTCCAGCATGAACAAAAAGTTAATGAACTGGAAAAGATGCAAGTTGTAGTCCTAGAGGTAAGCACTGAAGTACAGCCAGGGCCACTTTAGAATTCAGATATAACTTGGGGTGTATTGTCATGCGAGACTGGGCATGTCTTCATCTTGCCATGGTGACATCAGTTGCAACAGCAACTTCCATATCCATGTAATTTCAGAAAGATGTACCGTCTAATAACACCAGTTTCTGTAGTCACCAGCTCTCTGTACATCGACATTCCTTACATATTCCCTTGAGAAGATATTTTAAGTGTATACCTAAAAATGTGGCTGGGATACACCTAAGAACAATACACTTCCAGTTGTTGGAAAGCCATGATTGCCTGAAACTCAGCGTTGCCTCTTGTGCAGTGTATGAAATGGCTTTAAAATGGCCATAAATGTGCTGTCTGGAAAGAAGTTGCTATCTTTCTAGGTTACAATGATTGCTTAGAAAGTGCAGTTACCCTTGGAGGAAAATGCATGGTGCTCTAATTATTTTAAGAATCCTTTTTACATTCAAGAAGCCTGAACTGTACTGAAAGGCCTCAGGAAGGGCCATTCATCAAACCTTCTCCATGCCACCTGTTGGACATACGGTGCAGCCTTACAGCCATTGTCAAAGGTATACACGATCCAATAAAGGAGACAAAAGTGAACTGTCATAACTAGGCAGGAGACAAAACTGTCAAATGGAGACATTACAGGAATCAAACCTGTGGCCTCACTGCATATTTGTTTCCTGCCCAGGAGAAACTGGAGCTGGAGACTCTGCAGCGGGCCTCCCAGCAGCAGCGAGGGGAAGCGGAACACCAGAGGCAGCGGCTCGAGGGGGCCCAGAAAGAAGCTGAACGGCTGAACTGTCAGTGCCATACTCTGCAGAACAGCATCAAGGCACTGAGCAGCGAGAAACAACAGCTAGAAGACAACTGTCAGCGTTTGCAGGAGAAGTTGTCACAAACGAAAAGGTGAGGAAAGCCAGCTGTGGAGAGAGGCTTCTCTTCCTGCACAAGAATCCACCGCAATGCTGTGGAGAGGCCCTCTTCTGGGTAGCCCTGTTTTTTGTTTTGGAGCTGCCTGTTAAAAGAAGAAGAAAGCTCTTCAGGGTTTTACGGAGCCACTATTGTCCATTTAAAATAAGAGCGCACAATTACCAGTAAAATAGCTGTGTATCATCCCGGAGTCTTCTGGTGCTTGAAGGCCATTGCAAGAAGAAACACAAGAGCATATTGTGCAGCAGTTAGCACAATCTGTAGCAATCTTTTTCATTTCTCCGGGGGAATGGGGGAGGGATTTACTATTACATCTCTTTGGGGGTTTTGTATGCAGTGCCCTAAACGAAGAAAAGTGGCAAGATACTTCATCTAAATTTCAGCCAATTATGTCTTGCGCGTATAGTAGAGAAGTGAACAATCCAATTAGTTACACTTCACTAGCTCTGATGGTTCACCTCCAAGGCACCCAAGCAGGGCTGAGCTCACATTGTCCTGGGCAGAGGCAAGTTTTCCATTGGTAGCCATGGGCAGTTGTGGCCCTAAGCAGCAGACAGAATGCTAGAGTTGGCTGTCCCCTGCTTTCATGCACTAGGATACCATGTTGTCAGCCCAGGTGTACTTCCAGAGAGTGGTTTGAACATTTGTTGGCCCAACACATCTAACAGGAAAAGCCTGACTGGGATACTCCAACATAGTAAACGCCCCAGCTGTTTAGTGTCTTTCACATCACCTGCAACCTGAAGATGCTGGGGATTGAACCTGGGATCTTCTGCATGAAAAGCAGATGCTTTGCCACTGAGCCACAGCCCCTTTTTTTTTTAAATGGTGCTCTCCCCACCTACTTTTTCCAGTTTATCGTTACCGCTCCAAGAGAGATTTGCCCCTCATTAGATTATAAAGTCTCGCCCAACAACTGGAACGATCACTGTGCTTTAAGCTCTAATGTTTTTGAAAAAATAAATTGATCTTAGCAGGGCTCTCATCCTCCTGGAGCGCCCTGGTACGGCGCTCCGGGAGAGACGCTCTGGGGGGCGGGGCGGTCACATGATGAAGCCCCGCCCCCTTCTTCAGGCCGCCCTCTGCTTCACGGCCATCTGCGGAGGGCTTGTTCCCTCCGCTTGCCCAAGAGCAGCCAGCCAGCCGCCAGCAAGAGCAAGAGGCTGGGGTGGAGCTCTGCGCCCGGCCTGCAGGACTGGGAGGAGGAGGAGGAGGGCCGTGAACGTGGAGACCGCCGGAGCAGAAGCGTCGTCATGCCCGACAATGGAGGACCCGGGGGAAGATGCCTTCTCTCCTACCAGCCACGCGCCTCGCCCATCCCAACGCGTCTCCTCTCCCAGCGGGGTTTGCCCCGCCAGCTACCATCTGGCACAGGGTGGGTGCAGACGAGGGTTCTCCGAAGGCTTTTTTTTTTTGCAGGCGGGAGTTCGCAAAGGAGAACTTGCAACGAGGGGAACCTGGCTGCGGGCTCTCCCCGAGCACCGCTCGCCCAAAGGGGAGCCCCGCAGCAGCTCAGGGCCAGTCTCTGTATGCATCCTCTCTACGCTTTTTTCCCTTCTGCCTTCGAGGCCTCCGGTCCCCCCGTCCCCCCCCCCCAAAGCCCCTTTCCTCTGTGGTTTCCCGTCCACCACCAGCTTCCTAGGCGTGGCTTTAAAAACATAATATTGAATATATTTATTCTTGGGTCTGCCCCCCGTCGTCTAACGTGGCGGAGTTCAAGAACTTAGCCTGACGTGCATAAGCTAAACTTCTCTTATGTGGCGCCCCAGCCTGGCCGAAGGGGTCCCCCCCCCCGGTCATCGTCCTTAAGAAGGTCTTTCCCCTCTTAAAAGGGGAACGGGAGGCCTCAGAAATTGGGCCGGTTCTCCGGTTACGTCACCAAGAGAAAACCTGCGCCTCTGCTAGAGTCATGGGAGACGGCTGCCTCGTCGACTCTCCCTTCGACGTCCTGGCCAGCCCATCTCTGGTATCCACTCCACAGTTCCTTCCTCCTCAGCCTCCCTTCTCATTCCCCTTTTATACCCTCTTTCCTCCTTCCTTCCTTCTTATTGGCTATGTGGGATGTCCATCCCAAGTGGTCCCGCCTCCTTATAAAGGCTCCAACGCCCTGCCAGGGGTGGGGGCGTTTCGACCCCGTCCGTGACAGAGGGCCCATGTGGAGGCCGTCGCCCGGAACAACTACTGCGGCTTTGTTGCGTAGGCCCGGTGGGGACCGGCAGCGGCGGCGACGTCTCTTGGGGACTTGCCTTTCCCCCCGTATACAGGGGCATGCTCTGTGGGGAAGCGGCTGCGGTGCGACCATGCCCCCACCGTCCCCGCTCTTTCCCGTCTCCTGGCCCATCGTCTCTCCTCCCGTCTTGGAGTTTTGAGACCTCTCCCTGGAGCTGTCGGCCGCGGTAAGCGGGGTAGCTGTTGGTTGTTGCTCGAGCGGAGGCGTGAGGGAGAGGCCCAGATGGTCGGAACTGGGACATCTTATCATGGGGAGAAAGGGGACGGGGGGGACCACCTACTATATACAGAGTGACTCCAGTCCAGTGTTCCCTCTAAGCTGAATGAGTGTGAGCGAGCTCACAGTTTTTTAGCCTCCGGCTCACACCTTTTTGTCTTCTGGTGATGTCAGGGGGTGTGGCATATGCTAATGAGTTATGCTAATGAGCTCCGACAGCTCTTTTTCTACAAAAAGACCCCTGGATCTTAGCAAACATGAAGGAGAATCCAGAACAAATGTATATGTGTTGTATTTCACAGAACTTTAGCTGCTACTGAAGACAACAGTAAAGCAGTCCTCACCAGCATAGAGAATATGGACTCAGATATCCGAAAACTGCAGCTAGAAGTTAACCAGCTACAAAAACAGAAAAAATCTCTCAATGAAGAGACTGCAAACCTGCAGAAGCATTTTCATGGTACAAAGTAGCTTTCCAAATATGTACACAATCTTTTTGTTTCTTTGTCTGTCTGCTTCGACCCACATCATATGGCAAATGTAATACCTAATCTATGATGGGTATTCTTTTTAAACTAAATTCATATTCTTTTCGGTACACTCTTCTTGATTGTCTCTTCTTGCAACAAGCTGTGAAATGTGTTTTCTTCAGAAAAAAAGGAGGAACTGAATATACTGAAGACTGAACTGAATGATACCAGACAGCATTTTCAGCTCTTGCAGCAGGTAAGCTTTGTCTGCTTTGTATTTTAGATATCATTGACAAGAAATCAAAAGACTTCATTGAAATAGTTGAAGCCTCTAGGGAAGATGGAGTTATTACCTGCCTAATTAGCATCCTGATCCCATGCATACATGCTTGTGGATGTCCCACTAAACATGTCTAGGATTAAGCGGTATATTTTTTGCTAAAGGGTGGGTTGAAACTGTGACTGGGTTCTTCTGCCCAGCTCATACCACTTGTGTCCCCAGCATTCATAGGACTTCAGATGCTGGATCACCCCTCTCCCCAGTTGTGCTGCACTATTTGTCTTCTATAAGGAAAAAAAGACATGCTTTTAAAAAGAAAGCTATAAAACTGGACTGGGTTTGGAGGGAGGGAGGAGCTCATGATGTCAAAGCTGCTGGCCAGTGACAGCCCACACAGGCCTGCAGTAACATCAAGCGAGCAGCCGCTATGGCTGTTCGATACCCACCGCGGCCGGGGTGAGCTCTCGGCCCTAGTCCTAGCTTCCGCCCACCCAGCGGTTCGAAAGCAAAAGTAAAAGGAAAGCAAATAGATAAATGGGTACCTACCCTTAGAAGGGTAGGGGGCACCCTCCTCCGTCCGAGGTTGTGGTGGGAACATCAGCGACGGCGACAGCAACAATGGCACGGTGTGGCGATCCCTGGTGGCCAGAGAAACATCGACCGGTGGAGGCGAAAGGAGAGTCGTGGAGGAGCGCGGGACGTAAAGGCGCAGGCTCGGCGGAGCCGGATGTGGATATAGCCGAGCCGGAACTGATACGGACCGCGCGCCAGAAACCTCCAAGCTAGAAGACCTGCCCTGACACCAGAGAAATGCCAACCCCAAAAATGGACCGCTGGGGAAACCGAAGCCGGAGCCAAAGGATAGCTACCCCCACTGGGGTGCCCGTAGGCAGCCCCCACCCCTATACCATGTGGCCTTAGTAAGGGACTTGAAACTTGCACTTGCAACCTGCCTGCAAACCGCTCTGAGACCTTCGGGTCAGAGCGGTATATAAACCGAATGAAATAATAATATCTCTCCCTTATAATAAAGCAGTAGTGGGGACAAACGTTCTAAAATGCCCGCCTTTAGTGTTTGGCCGGAAGAACTGCCACTCAGAAGACACTGGCTGGGTTGACTGGCTGCTTTGTGCAGTCCCGCCCAGCGTTTCAAGGTCTTTTGCATATGGAAGCTGATTGGACTTCACTCCATTCCACACCTCAAACTCCCCCCCCCCGCAAGGCAGTTGGAATTTTCAGTTGCATATGGGAACTACTGTATTCTGAGGTAACATATGTCCTCACTCACAACACATCACTTCCCTTTTAAAAGAAACAAACCCAATAACACAATCACGCCACACCACAAAGAAGACAGATCACACCACAAGCAGAATACCTCAAGGCAAAAAATGATAGGAAAAGGTGCCAGCAGTCACCCCATTACTGCCACAGATGGTGTGCAGGTCCCAGGTTCATGTTTTAAAAGCTGCCTGGGGGACTATGGACCATTCACACACTTTCAACCATAACATACCTCATAGGGTAGTTGTGCGGATCATACGGGGGAGAGGAGAATGATGTCAGCTGCCTTGGTTCCCACTGCAGGGAAAGACTGCCCTTTCCCTAGGCAGAGGCTGTGGGGTGTGTGTGTGTGTGTAAAACTAAAGACAGACAGGCAGATAAAGGTTGGCTGATGGTTGCCTGGAAAGGACATAGGGTTGAAGCCTGCTGAGGGTGGGGTCTGAGGAGGAGGAGGAAGAGGGGGACCTCAGACAGATACAATACCATACTGCCCACACTCCAGACAAGCTGTTGCCAGTCTCCAGGTGACAGCTGGAGAGCTCTTAA